>NW_020524704.1:0-31925 GCF_003368295.1 Carassius auratus
AGAAATAAGCTGGGAAGCTAGAGGGGCGGCTTGGTTGTTTCCTGAAATCGGATTAGCAGCTACTCTACACTTAGATCTGCAGGGAAAGGGGCTTTATTTGAGCCCCGGCTCAAGACCACACCATCAGGTAAACAGGTACGGTTACGTTGGCCTAAAGAGAAAGAACAAAAGTCAAGGGGAAAGAGAGCGAGCGAGAGAGGAAGAGAGGAAGACTGAAAGAGTCGGTCAGTGATAGGGGGGCGGACTCCATTGAGGCTAATACTTATATTTTTCCCGTTGATTTCCACAGAATGTTTTTAATCCAGAGGGACTGCAGAGGCAGGTGCAAATGTCGTCTGATTTATAGAATTCATAAAACAAAGTTTAGAATTTTAGTTTTATTACAGAAAAAGTTCACCCAAAAATGAAAATATACTCACCCTCAGGACTTTCAAGATGTAGATAAATTAATTTTTTCATTGGAACAGATTTGGAGAAATTGGTATTATATCACTTGCTCACCAGTGGATCTGCTGCAGTGAATGGGTGCCGTCAGGACCAGAGCAACTGATAAAAACATTAAAAGAAATCACAAGTTATAAACACAACTCCAATGAAGTGTAAAGCGATCCAGTCATCTATAAAAGTCATATATCCATAATATTACCTTCTCCAGTGAAAAGGCTTCTAGTCTGAGTAATGAGAGAAATATGCACAGATCAAGCACAGTTTACAAGTCTAAATCCGTTCTAAACAAATATGACAGTTTTTTTTTTTTTGGGGGGGGGGGTTTCATTAGTTAACTGTTATTATGGATTATTAACTTTTGGCCATACGTGAGGGTTTAAAGTTGTATGTGCAGTAATGATGGATTTGTTTGTTTCATTAATAAATGGACTTATGTCTTATGGATTATTATGATGGTTTTATCAGCAGTTTGAACTCTCATTTTGATGGTGTCCATTCGCCTTTAGAGGATCCATTGGTGAGTAAGAGATCTAATGCGAAATTTCTCAAAGCCTGTTCCGATGAAAAAAAAAAACTGACTCTTATGGTGAACAAACCTTTAATGTTCTGAGGATGAGTATATTTTTTGGGAGAACTATTCCTTTAAATTTAAAAAAAAAAGATCAAGCATTCTGGATTTTTCTCTTGTCAAATTTCAGGCTTTTATTTTGGTCATTTCTATGCGATGCACCCCTAGATCCCTCATGCGCCATGATATCTAAAGCCTGCCATGTCGTAGCACCACAAAAGCATCCTAAGGAAATCCCTGAGTGCTCCTGAAAATGAGTTTTTGGCAAGTAGCTTGAAGACATGCTCTTCCCTGCAAGCCACCCAGGCTTTGTTAGCATTGCTGGCCTGAGCCTGGAGCCTTCAAGACACCTATTATGCCTGATTCAGTGGGGCAGAAAGCGCAAGAGCCTTTTCTGCAGTCATGTGGCCACAGTGGCATTATACACAGTTGAGTATTAGATATTTTGTGAATCATATAAACAGTGCAGAGGACTGTGAGGCTGCCTGGAGAGGTTTTGATAATTGGGAGTTATATAAGTGCCCAAATCCTCAGCGGGGGTTTGGAAGAATTTTCCCCTCCCCCTTTCTTTCCTCCTATTATGTATTTTTGAAAAGCCAAGACGGCCTCACAGTGGAGGTGACAAATCCTTTGACATAAACTGTTGTGTAAAGGTTAGGGGCAAAGCAAAGTCCTCAGGAAGAACGCTGCTAATTGCCTCGTCCGATTAGAATTTTTTTTTTTTCTTTTTTTTTTTTTTTTGTGGTCTGTGTTTTACAAATGAAATTGCCGCTTGTGTTCACTGCTGAGCCTTGTTTGGTACTTAATACTATTGTATCCACGCTGAATGGTTCACTCACTGATGTTGTTGTCAACATCCACAGACGAGGTATGTGCCGGTTGGGTGCCAGCAGGGAGAATGGAGATTTTATTAATCAGTGATGGGCAAACTGCAGCACGGTCAGCTGTCAGGAGGGGTTGTGTGGGGGGGCTTCCTTCAGGAAGCAGACAAAACACTCTTATTTTTCAAGATACTGTTGCTACAACATGGTACTCAGGAGCTTTTGTGTTTGAAATGCGGATATACGCTCTGTCTCCCTTGTGTGTTAATGCATGAACTGTTAGCAAGACCTTGCTCTTGCAATATGTGATAATGAGATTCAGATAGGTAAAGAATGCGGGTGTAATTTAGGACAGTTTTGTTATGTTCATAATGTCTCACTGGAGACGGAAGCCCCTGGTAGACATTTGAAAAACTTTTTGCATGAATCAAAATGTACTTTTCTAAAGTTCTAAAGAGCTGAGGTGGTATATTAATTGAAAACAAATTTGGCTTTTGTTGTCTGTACTTTTGTCCTATAGAGCTACTTTTAAAACATTCAGTGTATATTCTTAAAAATGTAAAATAAAATATTTTAATTTTTTTGTTATTTATATTTTATTTAAACATATCTATCTATCTGTTTGTCTGTCTAGTATATAAATATTAAAAATATAAAAAGAATTAATTTTTAATAGATTTTAAACTAATATATATATTAATATTTTAAATATTCAGTGTTATAAGATTTGAATAAATTATGTTGTAAATGATTATGTGAGTGTGTGTTAATATAATATAATTTATAATAATTAATATAATATAATATAATATAATATAATATAAATAATAATTTTCCTTTAATGTTCACTGTCTTGTCTTGTGTTTGATTTTCATTTCCCCTTTCTTCATCCCCCTTCGGTTGTGGCCCCAATTATAAACAACAAGAATTTTTCCCAAAGCGGTGCATCCTCCTGCCCTGTACAGCTGGCCGGTGTTGAAGCTCTGCTCTGTACGCTGTTCTATCCCCCTGCCACCCAGCTGTGAGAGAGGAGAGTGGCTGGAAAGGACGGGCAGGCCGAGGCACTCAGGCATGACCCTGACCATGTCAGGCCGTGTGTGCCGGGGGCATAGAACTGAGTGCCTCACCAAGCAGTGTGTTTTACCAAGCCCACAACAGGGGATTTAGTTGCCAGCAGAAACCTCTCCACCTTCTTTCATATACAGCCCTGAGAGATCTGGTTATCTCTCACACAGCTTTGCATCTCTAGCCTTTGGGATGTGACCGACAGCAACAACAGAGCCTGTTTTAAGTCCAGTATCTCTCTAACCAAGTTTTTTTTTTTTTTTTTTTTTTTACATTGACCGTTGAACATTTTTAGTACTTTACTCATCCATATGTTGTTTCAAACCTGTCTTTTGAACACAAATGGATTTTTATCAAATTTAAATGCAGGTCTTTTCTATACAACAGAAGTTCATAACACTAATCGTCAAATTACACAAAGGGCAAAAAACAATCAATATGAAATGGTCAAATGGTCAATATGACACATTTCACTATATTTTGGAACTTCTTAAGATGGCTCAGTGTGAGGAAAGCATTGGATTTAAGCCATTATTCACTAATTAATATCCTCTTTGTCCTCTCTGAAGTCACTGGCTGTATTAAGGGTTAAATGCAGCAGTCTTTCCACACCTTCCACACCATATAGCGTAGAAGTTTTTGGTCATTGTCCATTTTAATTATCTGCGATTTGTGCAGTTTTCAACCAAAAATGAAAACACTGTTATCATTTACTCACTCTCAAGTTGTTCCAAACGTGTATGCTCTGTTGAACACAAAATAAGATATTTTGAAGAATGTTGGTAACCAAGCAGTTGCTGGTAGCCATTGACTTCCATAATATTTTTCGGTTGCACTTTATTTTACAGTACGTGTACTAACATGTACTTATACAGTGTATTTATCTAAGAAAATTCTGGTAATACAAGGTAACTACATGGGGTAGGGTTAGGTTTAGGGGTAGGTTCAGGGTTAGTACCTAGTTATTACATAGTTATTGTTATAATTATAATAAGTACATAGTATGTACATGAGGAACAGGACTGTAAAATAAAGTGCTACCTATTTTTTCATACTTTAGATGTCAGTGACTACTAGCCTGAGGATGAGAAAATGATAACACGGTATTCAATTTTCTATGAACTATCCTTTTAAGGCTTGGATTCCATTGTGATACACGATTGAAGCATAACCGGTGCCTAACTTGCTGGTTTTCATATAACTTCTTTGGTTTTTGTAATAATACATCTTGGTAATAATTTAGTGAGTTTTATGAGGTTTATGAGGTTTTTTCTCTGTAGACTTGTCTCTGCGGGTGGTTTGTATCACCCGTCTTTGCTTGGCACGCTGGAGAGGAGGCCAGCCTGGGGTAGAGGCTACTGGTTAAGCATTTTCATGGTGGATTTGAAATCAGATTAGATATGGGTCCGCTCAATTGACTTAATGGATTTTAAGAGACTAGATCCTATTAATAACAGCGCCGCCCCTGAGGCCACTCTGCCACCAGTATCACGATAATCTAGCATGCAAATTAAATCCTACCTCAATATGCTTGTCTATTTAATGTAGTCTGTTACTTCCCCTTTATTTGTTTCGATGTAATATTGTTTCAGATAAGGGGCCCTGTAGCTTTAGCCAACCCAAGGAGCAGCAGTAATTGCTCAGGAAAATGAAGTGTGTTTTTTGGCTCAAGACGCCGAAGGACGAGCCCTGATCATCATGTAGGAGCCAGTCATATTCTGTCATTTCTCTTTCTTAGATCGACTCTCATTTTCCTTCTATTCACCACCGTCTCTCAGTGGGGATTAGGAAACGCCAACCACTTAGGACTCTAATACAAGCAAGTGCCACTGTTTGCTCTGTAACTGATCTTATCCTGTTTTTTTCTCCTTCTTCTCCTTTCTCACTCTCTCTGTCTCCCCCGTCTCGCTCTCTCTCTCTCTCTCTTTCTCCTTTTTAACTAATGAGTGTACTTTGCCTTATTTCTTGTTACTCTCCGCCTTGTTAGGAGTCAAAGGTACACAGCCTCACATGTGGCATATACGTTAATCGGCTTTGGTCTTAATGATGATGGAGATTATACAGCGTATAGAGCTTTGACTTTCAGTCTTTGGGTGGTGTCCCAGACTCACCTGCCTGGGGTTTGAGCTACAGACACATACTCTGATCAGAAATTAAAGTTTAACTCGGCCGGAGGAGGAAAATCCCCAGAAATGGTAGAATAAATGGCTGCACATTATCTTCCTCTTAGTGAAATGCCTGGTTTGTGCGCAATTTATTTGCTCCTTATGGCTGGGAAATTATTTCTCATGTTTTATCTGCATCACAAAGTAAGGGGTTGGTTTTTCCTAAAACACTGTTTTAAGATTTTATTCATTACATTGAATAAAGAGGTAAAAGTTAAATGAGTTGAATTGGTTCTTTAAAAATAAATGCTTAATGACTTTCATTTTGAGGTGTAATCGAACCATGTTCCTTTTGTCATTAGCCATTAGTAGAAAGTGACTGTGATAACACGTTTTGCCAATTAAGTTCTTAGAGACGTAGATGAGAACTTCAGATACATTTCAAGTATTGACAGATTGAAACTGAATAATCACAGCTCCTGCACTGGTTAAAAAAAAGAAAATAATTATTATTTTCCTGTTTCCCAGATATCAACATCCGGCCAAATAAAAATAAAGAACCACCTTTCAAACAAAGGTATGCTCGAGAGTGTGCACCTCATTTCAAGCACAATTAACTTGAAATGGAGTGCTGTAGGATCAATAGTCCCCAGTTGATCCAAGGGGGCTGTCACTCTGTGGAAATGGCACACGTATGGTAATACCCCAGCTTAACAACAACTTAGAGGATTTACTGTTGCCGTTTTCAGACCAACATGAATAGCAAACAGTCGTCCACCCCCTGGGAGCCATTTTGTTTTATCCCAGCTTCAATTAATCTTTCTGGGGGAGGATACCATTTAAAATAAATAACAGGGGGAGCTAAGCAGGATGTGTTGAGGAACTGAACAGTAAAGTATGCTAATTATGAAAATGAAAACCTTTTTTATGTAAATGAAATACTTTTCTTTTAAGCTGTACTGTGCGTCCTAGTAAGAGAACGAGAGAGATTTTTCCATTGTTATGCAGGAAATAATTATTTGTAGCCTAAAGCCCTCCTCAGCATAGGGAATATTTATACCCAGGTCAGCTTATGATAATGTTTGTATATAATATTGTACTCTTGCACTTTCCGGTCGCATTGCTTAACAAGATCCTGAATGTTCAGCAATTTAATAGCGAACAGTATTCAAAGCATTTTAAAGGTGCATTCAGTAGTTTGTCGCTAATTGAGAGAGTTTTACACATTAAGAAATAAACTGTATATTTGTGAAGACTGAAAGATGTACACTCATTTGAGACTCTTGGAGATTTCTGTAAAAAGTGTTTTAATTGTAGGTCACTCCTAAGTGTAATATTTCATGCTGAAATTACATGACACACTACATGTTGGAGAGAATCTTGATGCTTATTGACTGCCGCATAGATCCATTATTAGCATAGTGTTGTTTAGTAATGGAGCATAACTCCTGAGAAAGAAAAGCATGCTTAACCACGATAAATGGCGGTGTAGAGTCTAACACCTTTGTGGTACTACTACGTAAAGTATGATTAGAACAGTGATGCTAATGCTAACTAAAGACCTACTGAATGCACTTTTAAGGTATCATACAACTGCCTCAAGTGCAAGCATAATTAGATACCTTTTAAGATTTTAAACTGTGTAATTACGTTTCCTATAGAAAAGACATTCCCAGAATGCATTGTGACAAGCTCAGTCAAAAAAAGTTAAACCAGGATGAGATGACAGAAATCTACATCTATACCCAACCAATAACCTGCCAACACAAGAAAGCTTTTATAAAACTTTTTTAAAAAGCAGCTTATTTCCCATTATTGACATTGAAACACAAACATTTGTGTATCTGACTCTGATTATTCCATTTATTATGTGAAAAAAACTCTAAAAAACAGTACATGCATGTATTTACTGAAGAGCATTCCTAATCATTTTTGAGGTTCCATTTTGCTTAGTATGTCTCAAAAGGCAGCAGTGCAATTCACTGGGTTTTGTAAAGGAGCATTGCGTAACTCAGACTGATTCTGTGTGATCTTGAAGCCAGCCCAATTCCAGTACTGAGCTGTGCTGATGAGTGCAAAAGCAGACAGGCATATAAAGAGGGAATATCACCCTGGATGATGAGAGAGCTGAGGTCAATTCCAAATTGATTTCCTTCAAGTGCTGAATTGATGCATTCCATTTGATCATGAAACTTTGCCATTGCGATTGAAAATCTGCTTCAGGGGCTTATTAGAATTGACAATGGTGTGTCGAAGTGCTCTCAAACCAGGTGTGCTATTGAGCCACATAGTGTGTATGATCGGCTATCAGCCAATGTGCCTAACTACGCTGTCACTTGGTTTTAAAGTCATTATGTTGATATTGAGGTACTTTAAGGAGCTCAATCTAGACTGAACCAGCGAAAGTGCAGTTTTCCCTCTGTGTTTACCTGAGGCTGAAGGCCACTCTGATCTGAGGCAATTCCCTGTCTTCTTTCCCTGGGAGTATGTTAAACCAAATCTGAATTGCTACTATGATTTCCTCAGTAGCCCCTGATGGAAAGCAAGTGATGTTGGTAAAGAAATGAATAAATGAGGAGTGGTTCATCTCTGGGGCCAGTTCTCCGAGCCCTTGCCTTTCTCATGTAAATCAGAAGACCGGGAGTGGGTTAGGAGGACAATTCCCAAGCTGCCACTTGGGTGAAATGCAACTTCCACACAATGAGGAATTTATTTGGAAGATTCAGTTTTAATTTAAAAGGAGTCAGCGACTCGAGGGAACAGTTGTGGCGTATGTGCGTTAAAGACAACTAGGGCAGCCACTACCGGTTTCTCCCTAGTGCACCACCTCCAGTCCATCTATTGTGTACATGTGCACATATACAGTAATACATCTGAGGTTTTTCAGGAGAGGGAATTCATAAGGATGAAGAAGTGCATCGGTTTTGCTTATTATGTTTTAAAAAAATAATCTCCAGCTCCCTATGAGGCAAAAAAAAAGGGAAAAAATTGCTCCACTAGAGGAAGTACCTTGAAATTGACAGCTGTTATCTTGCTCCATTGTGCGGCACCATCTGCTGCTGATGCCAGACAACAAAAAGGGTTAATATTCTATGATGCTTTCTGTTGGCACTGCCACCACAACCAGTCAAAGTGTTGTGTTCTGTGCCAGCAGATTGTATTAACCAATAGAATACAACTTCTATTACCTGCATGCTACTGTTGAGGATGTGGTTCACTTAAAGGGTAAGGAATGCTTGGGATGGTGCCAGAAATATACCTGAAGGTGCTATTTAGATGTCAAACATTATATTATTGGGTCTTTGCATTGGGGAACCATGTTTGAAATCTTTAATATTTGTAATATGAGTTACACAGAAAGTTATCAGCCTATCAGTGTTTATTGGGCGCAGATACACATATATTAAAACAATGGCACACAAGCTCTCTTTTTGATAATTTACAGAGAGGATGGAGCCTGCTGACATTAATAGCCTTCCTGTAGCTTAATAAGCAGTGGTGAAATAACACTAAATGTCCCCAGATAGTTTGATAGACAGGAACGGAGACTCAGAACAGCGGGTAGTTATTATACAGTGTTCTAGAGAGGGACATATTGGAGACTTCGGGTCCCACGTCAAACCCATTACAATACAGGGAATCACTTAGAGAGGGCCGAGGCCAAAGTCAAAGCCTTCAGTGTGTAATCATTTGTACTGTTTTGACATAGAAATTGGCAGTGTAAACCCAAATTGTGAAAGAACTCCAAGACAAAGTTGAGCAGAACTTTTCTTTGAGCAGAAAAAAAAACACATATGGACACTCATTTGCCCAAAGGTTTAATGTTTGACAAAATGCTAACAAATATGTCCATAAATATGTGGTTTAGCTGGAAGACAGGCTTTTTTTAACGAGTTGCTCATTTAGCATTCTGGGGGACGTTCACAAAATGGTCCAACATAGAAAGTGAGCAGCAGGGGGTAAATTGGAGCTCAGAGATGAATTATCATATAATCAAAATTCCAGACTGCGCCAAAAACAAAATACACAACATAGAGCGAATCACATTGCTGTTTCATTGCTCTGTTCCTCACTTTTAGATTGTAAGTTAATTTTTTTCTCCTATTTGTTGTATTTATTTACATATAAAATCTGAGGAGTGATTTGCACTCAGAATTGCTGATTTTCAGTAATCATGTTAAAGTTATTGTTCTCGTAGCACTGTTGCTATGTTACAATTGAGTGAATTCAAATCCAGACATTACAACCAGCAATAGCTTTGTTTTAATTTTTTTTTATCATTGGTCTCACTTTCATGTTGTCAGTGTGCATGTGTACAGTTAGACCTTTACAGAGGTCGATAAACCTAGAAATGAAAAAAAAAAATAATAATAATAATTATGGTTAGGCAGATATATTTAACACAGTAAAATATAATGTAATCCCACATTACCACATTATTTCTAGTTTCTCTTTAATCACAAATTAATGTTTAATCAAAACCAGATTATTTAAATGTCCATGACACACTGAAATGTTTTGCTTTAATCTTTATTTGTTTGTTATATTGTTCTTTGTTATAGATATACATGAATAATTTTCCCCTCAGTGGTTTATAGTACATGCTTGCTGTGAGCATTTTCCTTTTGTAATCAGTCTTAGAAATAGCAGACTGATATTTTAACATAGGCCAATAAATGGATCATTGTTTTGAAATATAAAGCAATATCTGTATCAGTCAAAATTTACATATAGTTTTGAAAAGTTTCTTTTTTGGTTACGTAAACACCAAAAATATTGCTGAAATATTGCTCATATTTGTCATTTGTTTCTTTTCTCAGCACATCATGAATGATGATTTGGTGTTTTTCTGTACACTAAAGGTCGATGTACTGTAGGTTTTAGAAAATGACACACATCTCAGACAGTAAGTAATGTATTTGGCAGTCAAAGGGCATAATTAGTAGCCTACTCCTACTTTATTTAGAGAATAGATTAGAAATTTGCAATTGGATTACCGTTTTTGATCAGTTTTCTGAATTTACATAAAAAAGCCATAGCCAAAAAGAGACAGCGAGGTTAAATTAGTCAAAAGCAGCAAGTAAATGTGTCCAGTGATGCTAAAAGAAGCGTTACCTGATAACTAAACATGATGTCCGTGTTTCTACAGAGTCTTCTTTATGCTATAGCTACTCTGCATTATGTGTGTAATTCGGCATTTGAAGTGTAAAATGTGGATTAGGTGCTTCTCTTCATGGCTGCAGGCTTCCGTTCTGGTGATAAAGAAAACAGCGGGGCTCTGGACGCATGGTGAGATGAGACTTGTGAGATGGTCAATAATCTATTACCACACATCGGCCTCCACAGAGTGACAAATGCCCATCGCTGAAATAGGACTGCAAAGGTCAGTGTTGGTCTGGTGACCTCAGCCCCAACTACAAAGAATGGAGGGGTTTTACATTTGCAGCCACAGTCTCCAGGGGCAAAGACAGACACACAAACAAAAGAGTTCAGTCTGAAATTGGTGGAAAAATCAGAACGGCTCAACTCATGTACATTATATACTATATATGGCACAATTAATACAGTCTGTTAACATTGATCATAAATCGTTTCTACGGGTTATATCACTTGCTATTTTTAGCATCTTGCGTCACAAGTGCACCAAGACACCATGGCAAGTTAAAAGCTTTATCCTTTTTTGCCTCCATCTGTAACATAAGAACACATCCTATATGAAGGTTTGTTATTAATAGCTGTCTGTGGACTAACAGAAACCTTTGTTTAATAATCGGAAATAATTTCAGTAAGAATTTAAAATAAGGTTCAATTCATTAATGGCTTTATGTATTAGGCATCAACATCATTTTTTTCTTTATTATTATTTCAGGCATTCACTGATCTTAGTTAAGGTATTATGAACAAATATGAATTATCAATAATATATTTTACAAAACAGCATTGAGTTAATTTATACACCTTGCAATGTTGTTTCATGTTAGCTATGAACTAATATTATGAAACAGAACTATTGTAGAGCCTTACCATAATAGTTAATTATTATTACCCCCCCCCCCCCCCCAAAAAAAAAAAAAGATTCATCATTAATGGCCCTCATGTTGTTCCAAACGTGTATGATTTTCTTTCTTATGTCAAATATGAAAAGAAGATATTTTTAAAAAAATTCAACAATTCATTGAGCACTAAAACTTTTTGGTTACCAACATTTTTGTGTCCACAGAAAAGAGAAAATCACACAGGTTTGGAACAACATGAGGGTTAGTAAATGATGAAAGATTTTAAATGTTTAGTGGGAACTTTTCCACCATTGACGAGTTGAGTTAGGAGGAGCTGTGGTAGATTTATATTGAAGGGAAATCTTTAAGGCTCAGTAACAGGTAGAACATCATTCCAGTGCTCGTGTACCAGTCAATGTATGCTACTAATTCTAATTCACAGCCACCCAAGCATCACCCACTGCCTCATCTTCTCTAAAACACACCCCCTTCTCTCACACACTTGCTCATGTCCCCTCCAGTGCTGTTCAATAAACACTACAAATACGAAATATTTGCCTGCCAATGTTGCATGTGCAACAAATCACAACTGTTGATTATAGTTAGCATCCATTTAGTTTTTTGTTTAGAATTTAACCTCAAGAAGTATGTGGTCAGTTAGGGCGAAAGAGTAATTAACTTACCAGGTAACAAACTAAGGCTTAAAAGTGAGATGATGCATGGATTGAAGAAACTAACAATATTTAATGGCAACCTGCAACTCTGAGCGAGATTAGAAAGGGTCAGTATGTTTTTAAGTGCATTTCAAAACTGTAATGTGTAATTAACATTAGTTTCAGTTCCTCAAGCTTCAGCGAACAGAATATGGTGCAAAAGTAATGACTGTTTAAATGGGTTTCCTTGCCACTTACTTTGTCAGCCATTGGTTGAGCCAGTGTTGTGTTGAGCTGGTTGGGTTACAGAGAAATGTTTAAATAACATCACAGAGGCACAGTGTTTCATTTTTGGGGAAATCAGATATTTACTATAGGCTTACTTCTATTGTTAAGAAATTCTAAACTTAAAATAAAATAAAATATAAAACAGTAATATTGTGAAATTTTGTAAATGCAAATAAGTATTTCTATTTTAATATATTTTACAATGTGTTTTATTCTTGTAATGTCAAAACTAAATGTTTAGCTGTCATTTCTCCAGTGTCACATGATCCTTTAGAAATCATTCTAATGTGCTGATTTGGTTCTCAGTAAACATTTATTATTACTATGTGTTGAATGAAAGTATTAATTTCTTCAAAAACTTTTTCTGACTCCAAACTTTTGAATAGTAGTTTGTGTGTATGTACGGTGTATGTTCATTTTATTTTATTTGTATTTTTGGTTTTCAACCTACCCACTACAATAAAAAGGCTTTTATTTATATAAAGGTCTTATATTCTTTAGCTCATGCTACAATCTACCATTCAGCTTGTTTTTGCTTTGTATATATGGCAGGTTAAAGAGGGGGTCTTTCAAAAACAGGATCTCAGCGAATGTAGTCCTATATATATATTCATTAGCTTATTTTCTTGTCCCAAAGAAACAGGCTGACAGAGGTCTTGAATCCAGGGGGCAAGTATAAATGAATTAATCCAGTGTTTCATGTTGTTTTTTCCCTATGCTAAAGAGAGCACCTTGAGCCTGAACTTGTACTTTGATGTGTTGGGTCTCTGCATATTGGCATCGTGGCTTCCATGTAATAATGATAAAAATGGACGCGAGGCATTTAAGTAGCAAATCAATAGCAAATTAAAATTTTCGGCTCTAAGGCACACTTTCACAGTCACGTGTAATTAGCCCTGACAGTCCATCCCGGGCTGAATTAGATTGCTGCCTCTTGTCACGTAACCCCTTTTTTAAGTCTACTTTGGAAGGGGGCACGTAGATGCTTTATGGTGCATTTCAGTGCCTCACGACAAAAACAGTGGCATGGGTGTGTTGTTTATCAAAGCTTCAAGGCAAGAACATTTGTCCCAGTGTAAGGCATCCGCCAAGAGAACATTGACATCAACTATCAGCATACTGTAGACCAGTGATCCTCAAATCTGGCTCGCGAGATCCAGTTTCCTGCAGAGTTTAGCTCCGACTCCAATTAAACACACCTGCCTATGATTTTTAATGATCCTGAAGACACTGATTAGCAAACTCATGCGTGTTTGATTAGGGTTAGAGCTAAACTTCGCAGGAAAGCGGATCTCGCGAGCCAGATTTGAGGATCACTGCTGTAGACTCTTAATTAAAGGGAAATGGACATATAATCCCACTAAGATAGCTTGTTTATAAAAAGAATCGTCTTACATTTGGTGAAATGCATTTGTCAGAAGTTTCCGAACTGCATGTCTTTGAGATTTTAAAAAAACTGAAGAGACAGATTGTTCTCATTGTCATATCACATGACCCAGAATGATCACGATAGCTCTATATTCTCAAGGAGATCGCATTGGAAGGGCAAGTCTTGAAGACTCCACATGAAGTAGGTTAATCAGAGAACACATGGCTCTTGCCTGGTGGTATTGGGGCAAAATGGGCTATAACCTGATTTAGATAAAGCATGATGACCCACAGGCACTCCTATATAATGAATAGTGTTACGACAGTGTCCTCCAAAATGCACTGCTTGCTGGAGACCATTCTTCATCTTGGAACTCCATATGAATAAACAGGGTCTGTCTAATTTATCTTTCCTTCATCTGTTTGTAGGGCATATGGTCCAGACTGTGCGATTGCTGAAGTGCTCATTCATTCAGTTGTTTTTTGTTTAATTGTACTCATTTAAATACATGGCTGTGCATTTACGATCTTCAACAAGCAACCAAAATGATCTTATTTTGTTTTCATAATCTTTATGCAGTCTATCGATGCTTTTTGAATTAACTGCACCTGACTGACACGACAAACAGCCTCAATGGGCTTGAAATCTGCAGACAAACCCCCTTTTAATAGACTTACACCTCATTTGGCCTCTAAAGCCCATTGAAGGGTCCCAGAGGAAGGGTGAAGGCAGGTCCCCTCAGAGACCGAAGGCCGCCTCTCACTCCTCTGTTGCAGGAGTGAAAAGGGGAGAGTCCTGATTAGAGCATGCATCCCAGCCAGAGGAGACTACAGCAGGACAATGCCGCATTTTCCCTTTCAAAACAACAGGCCAGCCCATCTGACCTCTGTCACCGCCAATGTGTGTCACTGTGAAGATGACACATGCACACACACATACAGAAACAACAGAGCAGAGGTAGGCCTCACTCAGTAGTTTTTGTATTATGGTAATGTGTTTTTTGAGTATACTTTGCACATTTTACTTTGCATTCGCTGCATGGTACAGTGTTTGATCCTTTTCTTTTTTGAAGTCTTCAGGCAGAAAGTTCAAACAAATGTCCCACAAACACTTACAGAGATCTTATTAATCGCAAATTACATTTGGCTCTGAAAATACCCCAAAATGTTAAAAGGGGGGGGTGAAATGCTATTTCATGCATACTGAGTTTTTTACACTGTTAAAGAGTTGGATTCCCATGCTAAACATGGACAAAGTTTCAAAAATTAAGTTGTACGTTTGAAGGAGTATTTCTGTTCCAAAAATACTCCTTCCGGTTTGTCACAAGTTTCGGAAAGTTTTTTTCGAGTATGGGTCTGTGTGACGTTAGATGGAGCGGAATTTCCTTATATGGGTCCTAAGGCACTTCTGCCGGAAGAGCGCGCGCTCCCGTATAGCAGAGCACTGAGAGCACAACAGACATTCACTGATCAGAGCGAGAGCGTCACGAAATGTCACAAAAGGATTGTGTTTTTGGTTGCCAGGGCAAGACCACCCTGCAGAGATTACCAAAAGAAAAACAGCATTATGGGAACAGTGGATGTAGTTTATTTTTACAGAGCATCAACGGAGTTGTGCAAGTGTTTGTGTTTGTTTCCCTGCATTTCGAAGATGCTTGTTTTACAAACAAGGCCCAGTTTGACGCCGGATTTGCACATCGTTTATTTCTTAAGGATAATGCAGTCCCAACGAAAAAGGGTCACGATCGTGTGTTGGAACCGCAGGTGGTGAGTAAAACTGCTTCAAATATCTCTGTGTTGTTAACTTAGCTATCGGCGCGTAAGCACATCAAGTAAACAATATGCGAAGTTGTCATCAAACTGCACTTCCCACACGTACAGCTTAAAAAAAAAAAAAAAAAGATGACAAAGTGGAACTTAGTCATTTTCCAAAACTGCTAAGCAAATATATACAGTTTCAGTACATACCACATAGAGACGTCGTTGCTGATGCTGTTCTTGTTAAATTTCAGCCTCTGGATCTGATTCTGGATCATAAATATACGCTGAATCTGACTGTTAGCCATGGTTTGTTTTGGATGGTTTTTTCTTTACGGTAATGTCACAGCTTCCAAACGCTCTCAACGCAAAAGCTTACTCGCGCTCGTGATTCTTTAGCTCCGCCCACACGTCACGCCTCCAGCCACTCGTGTTTTTCCGGGAAAAATCGGTACAGACTATATTTCTCTTATGAATATAATAAAACTAAAGACTTTTTGGAGTTATGAAGGATGCAGTACTACTCTATAGGTACTCAAGATTAACAGGATATTGAGTGAAAAGGAGCATTTCACCCCCCCTTTAAATTAGATAAAATATCAAGTAGATATTACAAAAAGTAGCTTTATAAAGAGACATTTTATTTGATTTCACATAAAATGTATTAGACATAAACCTTTAGGCTAAAACGGCCTAATGTAATCTATGCAGCATTATATCTCGAGAAACATCAGTGTTTTTTGTTCAAACAATGAAAGTCATATGTAATTAAATCAGTTTGGTTACCACCAATCTTCTTTTTCTTCTTGATTACAACGTTGGAAACACATTCCATAAAAGTAACTGATACAGGTTTGAAACGACATGAAGGTGAGTAAATGATGAAAGAATTTTTATTTTTGTGTGAACTATCATTATATTATTTTTATTTATTATTGTTATGTTTTTTAACAAAATGATACTCTAAATAAGAACGTAAAACTGCCTGTAGGAAGAAGTGAATGTAAAAAGTCATTGATTCATTCAATCTTTCAATTTGTTGATACTGCTGATTCATTAGATTTGTTGATACTGCTGATTCATTCAGTTATGAAGTAAATGGCTCTTGTTGAAAATTCGTTTTCTATGTGTCTCTCCACATCATCGTAGCATCATTTTGGGGAAGATCCGCTGAACGCAGGCAACGTTCGCTCTTCTGTGTCAGCCGCGCTGCACGGATGTGCTGTTTTCATTCAAATCAAAGCATAAAAACACATAGAAAACGTATCCTTGTGTTATGGCTGACACAGAAGAGCGTACACAGTTTGCGTTCAGCGGATATTCTCCAAAATGGCACTACGGTGATGCGCAGAGGCTCAGAGGAGACAAATTGTTGATTTTTTTTTTTCTTCACATACAAAAAATACTTTTGTTGCTTCATAACGTTACGGTTGAACCACTGATGGCAGATGGACTATTCTGACAATGTCTTTCATACTTTTCTGGACCTTGACAGTATAATTTACTTGCCAATCTATGGGACAGTCACAGGCCTCCTGGCTTTCATCCAAAATATCTTAAATTGTGTTCCGAAGATGAACAAAGGTGGAATAACCCTTGAAGCTGAATTTCTATACAAGTAGCAGTTAGAGGAAAATGCTTTGCGGGAAAGACAGTGCAAGGAAAAGCCTCAGCCTGGCTTCCTCCTAAAAGCTCTTCTGTACAGATGTGTAGGGAATTCAATATCCATGGTGTGTGCAGTATATCACTGAGCTGGACAGAGATAGGAAATGCAGCTATAGCACTGCCGAAGAGGCTTTTGGGGGCTGAGAGTCTTGGAGTGTCACTCTGTATTCAGCCCCCAGCAGAATATCTGATAGAACCATGAGCTTTCATCGCTACCAAACAGAATACTAATGCACACTCTGTGTGGGCTTTAGCCACAGAAATCCACCTTAGATAAGGTTAGAACAGTTGTATTTTTTATTTAAACCAACAACGTGTAGATAAAACAAAACAAACTAAATTATAATAATAATAAAAAAAGCATTTGTACATTTATCAGACTCAACCAATGGCTGAGGCGATTGCCTCACTAACCCTGCTGATGTGCAGCAATATGGCAAGTTTCCACAAGTCAGGCCTGGGTGAAGTGGTCATTAGAAACAAACATTGTCATTTGGAATGGATCGTTACTCATCTGAGTATTGTTCTCTCGTATTAATATGGAGATGACCTTCTCAGGAGGGGGCTTTGCTTAGCTGCAAATTATGATGAATACCAATTGCTATTTATGATATGCCGCAAAATACTTATGCATCATAGTGTCATATTCAAATTGGTGCCCATAACCTTGCGATCCCTAAAAAGTCATATGTTATGAATTTGGGTTGGTGGCATTGTTTATGCTGCATTAATCATGCAAACATCTATTTGGAAAACAAATGGCTTGTGTGTTTTTGGAAATGATTCAAAAAGGTCTGGCTCTGGTATCGCTTGCTCAAAACACGCAGAGAAAAAAGAAGACGTGGCCGTGGAATGGCTCATATAGACACTTTATTTTTGATTCTATTTCCTTTAAAAAAACAATTTTGTATTGATAGAATCTGCTTCATGCTTTGCTGACACAAACGTGTAAGACAAGTTGTGTGAAAGACCCATCAGCCTGCTGTAAGTATAAAATAGAGTAAAGCCTGAAAGTATGGTGAAAAAATTGTCTCTTTAATCTACCCATCTTTTTTTAAAGGTCTGATGGCTTCCTATAAATATAAAATAGTATAAATCTGTCACTTTAGTCTAAATCAGTACTCACAGTACTCAAAGGCTCTGAAAGTGTGAAGAAAATGATTCCTATAAGGCTTAAAAAAAATGTTCACTTCATTTTTACAGTGGTCTTCTCTGAATTTTTATTTTTTTGGATGAAGATTATTATTGCTGACATTATGCATGCTGTCGATTATGGGACGGCTTGACCTTAGTTACCTAGTTACCCATATTGAATGCAGGTCAGTAATTGAATACCCACAGCAGACGTGCTGCTATTTTTTAGCGAGCTCAGCTGCTGAATGAGCTGTACCGTCATTGCCGTCCAATGAATAGGTTACAGAACGTCTGAATGAAGGTTATTCTTGGCTGGGACAAATAAAAGGATGCTGGTGATTTCATGAATCATAATGAATATGTGATGTGCACATTTTTGAGAGCTTAACCAAGCACAGCCTCGGGTTCCTTTCTCTCCGTCGCTCTGAAAGGTGACATCCAATGTTCTGATAAGGCACTTAATGTACATGAAGAGCCCTTGCATAGCTCATTTATTCATTGGCTGTTTCAAAAGCATCCTTTGTCTACACACGGGGCTTATTGTCTCCATATTAACTGGGGTTCTGTGAAGATTTGAACAGCATCTTGACTCCCCTAAGTTGAAGTGCGGCCGAGGTTAAGTGGTCTCCGTGCTCACAGCACCCATCTCCACTCCTGCGTGACAGCTGGGGACTAGGCCGTTGCTATGGTTATCGCTCCTTCTGTTGCATTGCTGTGCCCCAGACTGCTCATTTGAGACAGAAGCAGTCCACCACCCAGACTTGCAGATCCGTAAACTTCCAGACGGGCTGATTTCTTGCCATTTGCCTCCCTCTCTCTCTCTCTCTCTCTTTACTTTGCTTTTGGCATTTGGCTGTAACTGTACTTGCTTTGTTTTCACGCGTTTGCAACTTTTAATTGCACACAAATGAAAGCAATCGCATAAAGAATGGAAAGTCATTTTTGGAACACTAAAAGTAAATTCCATTCACTTGAGACATCCTTCCTCCAGTTTATATTGCTCTCTCTTACAGAGCACAGTATTGGAGATGGAAGCTTTCCAATTGATAGTGAGGCCACTGATCAGGAAAATAATTTCAAATAGTTTTCACCAGTACTCTCCCCACAGCATTGGCCTTTGTAGTGGAGCAGGAATAGTGAGCATGTTTAAGGATGTTCTGTGATGGGAATTTATTAAGATAATTATAAATGTAGGCATATATATTCTAGTGAAGTCCTATATAATAATATTGATAATTTGTATTATTAGTCTTAATACGTATAATATGTTTTAATTTGTTTTTATTATACTGTGACTTAGTGTATGATAATAATAATAATCATTTATTATTATTATTATTATTATTGCTGTAATATTTATAATAATATGTTGTTGTATTATTATTATGATGTATGTATGTTGTATTTTTGTTTTCTTTTGTGTGAATTAATTTAAATATTGTTTTGTAATGCAATATATTTTGAAATGTATTATATATTTGATTTGCATTAAAATTAAGTTTGTCCTATATATATATGTACAATATTATAAACATTTCATTTTTATTTAATTTTTTAAATAGTTTTTTTAGGTTCAAACTCAATGTGTGAAGTGCAAATGCATTCCACATTTTGCGTAATAAAAATCCAGTCTGGATTATGTATAGGGATCTATGAACAAATGAGTAGATATTAACTCGTTCTGGCATTTTATTTCTAGAAACACTGTTATTTCAGGGGGTACAAGAACATATGGATTAATTTTTGTCACAGCTGTCAATTTTAGCTCCAAATTAGTACATCCAACCTCTGTTTGTTGGAAACCCTGAGAGAGACGGCACTCCTTATCTCAGAATCTTCTCAAATCACAGAGCAACACAAGCAGACAAACAAAACCATTTCCTCTAGTGAGAGGCTCGTCTCTTGCAGGGTGAACATTAACAGCTCCGTATGCAGCTGTGCTTGTAATTGTGTTTTTTCTTCAGAGAGTCGTAAAAATTAACTTCAAAGGCTCGGTTTAGTGCTTTACACTAAACGAGAAACATTCCGATCCCAATGCGCTCCTCTTTCTCAATTACAGTCGGTTCATGACTAGATACTTTTTACACTGATAGGTTAGATGAGGGTTACTTTGATCTTAAGTCTCAAAAGTACATTCCAAACCTGTCCCACTGCAGACGTAAATAGAGCAAGTGGACATCATTCTGGCAATTTATAGGTCTTCAGTTACCCCAGATAGCCGTTGGCATGCCTAAACTCTGAGCCTGGCTCTAACTGTCAGCACCTGTTTGTTGCTGGGCCAAAGTGCCTGGGCCGTGGAGCATCTGGAAGTCCCCACAGCATTAACCTGCCTTTAGCACCTCCTCCGTCATGCTGCCGGCCGGCCTGCGTGAAGGGTAAATTCAGGCCGTGCGGCGGCAGGCCCCACTGGAGCCTCCGACCAGCAGGCTCACATTAGAGGACATTTGTTCCACAATATTGCTGCCTCCTGCTTTCCCTAGGCTGGGCTCGGCGCAGAAGGTAGAGGCAGATATTTGGGTTGTGGCCAAAGCATCTCCATAGCCACCTCGCTAGCACTGCAGGTGCAGAGCTGGGCTCCCCACTGCTAGCGCTCAGGGTCCAGAGCCCACACCGCCTGATGGAACAAATGCAGGCCGCACGCCGAATAAACTTATCTTGCTTGCATGACAACACACACCCTCGGGTTAGAGCACTGCGCTAGTTTTGCAAAGCAAGCGGGGTCAGGAGCACATCTTCAGCGCTAGGGGGAGGAGGAGGAGGAGGGGTTCCTCCGCAGACAGAAGAGAGGATGAAGGATGGCGTCCTTCTTGCTTTCATATTTGGCTCCAATATGCATTTTTGATAAATGAGCAGATACAAAGTGGCTCTTTTTAAAGGAATAGTTCACCTAAAATGAATATATGGGCATTGTTTACATCCTTGTGTCATTCCAGACTTTTATGACTTTCATATGTGAAACCCAGAAGAAGATATTTTTTAAATATTCCTCAGTGTTTTTGCCAATACAGTGAAAGACAGTGGGGTCCAAAATGTGTTGGCTTTGAATATACATGCTCAGGAAAAAAAGCTAGAAAAGCTGTCACTAGGGTGGTACGCTTTCAAAAGTACACCTTTGTACCTCACTTACCCCTAAAAGCTGTGTATTAGTATCTTAAATATACATATTCGTACCTAAAATGTACATATTAGTACTTTATCAAAGGGTAATTTCTCGGTGAGAGATTTTGTACCTTTTTTATGAGAGTGAAAAAACAACAACTACAAAAAAACTTGAAACATTCTTCAAAATATCTCTTGTGATGATTACATAATTTTAGATTACAATTTTAGATTATTTTTTGGGTGAACCAAACCTTTTAAAAGACACCTTGTTTCTAATGCTCCCCTGCCAGAAAACAAATGTGCACAAATTGTACTTCTCAAAGTATAATAGCGTGTCACTCAGGAAGTTAAGGGGTTAAAAAGAAAATGTTGTACCTTATCTGCCTATAAAATGTGCTTATTAGTACCGCAGAGTGATAATAAGTACTCCTTAAGGTGCTACTATGAACCTTTTAGTGGCAAATAAAGTACAAAGAAAGATGTGCTGGGTCAAGAAACTGACTGACAAGAAACACATTTTGTACATTTTTGTGTATGAAGTGTTTTTTTAATCATCTGAAATGATTCAAAATCACAATGGTGACTCCATCCTGTCAGGTTGCAGTGATTAAGTAGGTTTTAATGTGAGATCAATGACTCCAGTTGAAGTATAACAGTGTTGGCTTGGCATGTGTTGAGTTGAACGGCTCACTTCTCCCATGCTTTTAGAGCCCAATAAGATTTCATCAAGACCCTGATATAAGGGTGCCACAGGCATGATTGATCACCCCCAGCAGATTGACCCCCTAGTCCCGGCTGCGACCACCAGAGGCCAGCCGTGTTTGGGCGTAATGATTTGCGATGATCAGGGGTGAGGAGTTTGATGATGGATGAAGCTTTCTTAAGAGGTCAGGCGGTCACAGGAAAAAGAGCATTGACCATACGGGGTATTGACACGGGCCGGGGAGACTGAATAGCACTGTGCCGTATGTCTTTATCATAATTAAGTGGGGATACTTAACCCTGGAATGATGTGGTTCCTCTTGTCCATTGGGAGGCATGAGCAGGCCTCCTCAGGGGAAGCTCTCCCACAAAAGCCAGCCATATTGTCAAATAATATGCTAATGGCAGTGACCCCTGTTTCGGAGAGACTATTCCCACATCTGAGAGGTTACTCTCATGAACTGAGCCCACTTAATGAAGTTTAGGATGCCTTTTTATTATTTTCCATTTGGTTAATTTGTGTAATGGAAAATGAAAGCTATCAGTAAGATTTTATTTTGTTAATCATTGACTATACTGTTCTAAAGAAAGTTTAGGATCTTAATTTGATAAATTCCTCCCAGATCCATGTACAGATCTACAATTAAAACATCTCTTAAAGGCTTTCAATTAGCTCTCTCTCTTTTTTCACTTTATATATATATTTAACACACACACACACACACACACACATACATATATATACATACATTCATATACATACATAAAAATGCACAAATATATTATTATTATATTATAAATTTCATTTATACTTATTATAAATTGCATTATTATAAATAAAATGCCAAAATAAGCCTTCAATCTGAAACAACATAAACATCTTTTTTTTTATGTATCCTTGCTGTTCCACATAATTCATTGATTTTCTCAATTCATACATCATTCATCATAGTTTCATTTCTGGTTTTTGGTTTAAAAAGTCCTGCAGATAGCAACTGATATTGATACAGTCTGACTGTTTGAGTTTTATGCAGCCGATGCCTAAGAAGAACCTTGGATTTGGAAGGGTCGTCGCTGGCACACACGAGTGCATGCATCAGAGAGCAAGAGTGCTCAGCCAGCTCCCCCAAAAAGCCTGTCCCTCGGTACGGGGAATTACACGACCTCTCTCAGCTCACCGTAACCTCCTCATTATACACACACCAATGAACTCGGATCATATTTTCCTGGGCAGTGGGAAAAAAATGGAAATGGGAGGGAGGGTGGTGCCATGCATTTGAACAATGCTTTGCTGATTTTTAAAATGACTCCGCGGAGAAGTTCAGATCCCGTGTTACCGTACAGACATTCCCATTTGCATTTTCAGTATTTTTAGAGTGCTTTTATGCCCCCAATTCTTAAACCACAGAGAATAGTGTAAAACTGGCTCTGATTAGGCAAAGTAAATGTTGCCATATTTTTTTTTTTTTACCAACTTTGACTTAAATCAAAGAAAATGCTTCTAAAATACTTCTATGTTTGTATTTTTACTTGGGAATATTTCTCAAAATAATATGATTATTTCTTTATTTTTTATTCTACATGTAAAATAGCTTCAAAATAATTAAGTAGTAAATGATTATTTCTTTATTTTTCATTCTTAATTGCACATATAAAGTAGCTTCAGTTTGAAAAGAATAACTGAAAATCATTCATCTATTTTATTTCAAATTTATTTTCGGGTTCTGAAAAGCGTGTTTGGTCATTTGAAAGCAAGAAGGCTCATTGTAGTGGACACTGTTTATGAGCCTCCTGTGCTGTCTCTGTCTGTGGTCTCTCTCTTTCGGTCCCTCCATTCATTTTCAAATTAACCTCCTAATAGACCTCATCTGTCGTTGGAGAGCCTATTAACTAAAGATCTGTTTTCATCTGCTGGACAACTTAGGACAGGAGAGACCCCTGCCACACAGACAACCCATTCTCACTCCAAAGGCGTCAAAAACCGAAGCATGGTCAAGCGCCCCTAGCGTCACTTTTATGACGCCAAATGTGCCTCTCGGCGTCGACTATCGAAGCACTACGACCTTCATTGCTTTCAGTGGGAAACTTTTGGCGTCAGAATTCGACACGAGGACAGGAGATGTTTATCGCTATGAAATCACGTTCAAGAAGTCTCATTCAGCACACATCGCGCGATACTTGCTATCAGTTCCACAGTTTGGGTGAGTAGTCGTATATACGCTCTTTTAATGCCTTTTATCAAATGTATTCTGTCTTCTTTATTAATCAGATTAGTGCCATATGTTTAATCGCTGTATTATATCGGTCATCCGCGGCTGTCTTTGAGTTTCATTGCGTTTAAATAAATGAACACAGCTGCTAATTAGTGTGATTCAACTCTATCTGTCACGTGACGTGCCATAGACCTTCGATTCCGTTTTATATTATTATTAATTTCAGGATCAATGATGTAAGTTGTATTTGTAGTAAAATCATGGTAATCACGACACAATAATAAATGAAATGTGAAGTTAAAACACAGTAAATGGGACATTAGTAACTGTAACTGTAGTTTTACTATGATATATTAATAATCAATACAACAATACAATAATCACCAAACCAGCTATGTTTGTATCACTGTAATGCTAGTGTTTTTATGTGCTTTTATATGACAGATATCACAGTAATCATGTGTTCTGTACCATGCTTTTAATACCTTTTAATGTGAATCCAAAAAAATTAAAAATAAATAATAAAACATGTATTTTTCCATCTTGCAGTTCATTCATATCAGTTTATATATATATATATACATATATATATATATATATATATATATATATATTTTTTTTTTATATATATATATATATATATATATTTATTTTCATATATATATATATATATATTTATTTTCATATATATATATATATATATATATAAATATTTTGCTCACAGATCATTATTAAAATTCTGTATATAATTCAATTTTATTTTCTCTCCCCTTTTTTATTATTTATATTTTTAGCTGAAAAGACGTAAAGGCAGTCAGCCCAGTGGTGTTTCTGGAGAGGGATTCCTTCAGAAATGGAGAAGACAGAAAGCTGCGGAGGCAGATATTTGCAGCAGTAAGTCTGTGATAGTTTGTCTCTTTTATCAAAAATTCCTGCTGTTATAATTTGTACAGCATTTGTTGTTTCTTAAACTGTTGCACTGTCCAAATACCCACACTTGCCATCTTTTCACTTGACCACTTGATTACTTATTTGACGTCTTTCCTGTATTTGGCCTAGTGTTCGAGTGAGCATGATGACCACAAGTGTGTGTCAAACTTTTCATGACCTGATGACTGTGTTTCCCAATCCTGATCCTGGAGAACCCCAGCACTGCACGGTTTTGGCGTCTCTCTTATCTGCCTTGGAGTCTTCACTGATGAGCTGATGAGTTGAATCAGGTGTGTTTGATCAGGGAGACATCTCAAATGTGCAGTGTTGGGGTTCTCCAGGACCAGGATTGGGAGCCACTGCCTTATGGGACACTTATGTGTTTAAAGAGATTTTTAATATCTAATTATCAATATTTCACATACTGTACATTGGACAGCTTTCCGTGACCTCTTGTGAGATCTCGGCAAAAAGTCTGACGATTTATTCCAAAACATGATGCATGATGGGATACACTAAGCTTTGTATAGCGCTCCGGAGCAGTATTGGAGAGGTTTAGTGTGTGTTAAGGACGCTGTGCTTTGGCATTATTAAGACCGGGGACAGTCTCGTTCACACACTGTCACGTACACACACTCTCAAGTGGCCAAGACTGCAAGTTTGGGTATCTGGACAGGGTCAAAGTCTTAAAAATGATCCCTAAACACATCACAGTCTTAATAATCCAGTTTAACACTTGTATGATATTGTACAAGCCCCAGGACGGTCTCATCTGACACTATCAAAAGAATTCATATGACTATAGCTTGTTATTAATTACTTGCTTTCAATAATGGATTCATTTAACATTTAATTATACAGCATCTTTACAGAGGTGTAATGTACAAGTTGCACGTAATTAATAATATGTCCTTCCTTCTGTCTTACAGGAATTTTTTCAGATAATGCTGTTCTTCTTTTTCAGGTCTAAAATATCGAGCTCAACAGCTATTTTAAGAGCCAACCCTCACAAACCTTCCTAAAACCTAAAAGAGCTATTACTGAGTCTCAGCGAATCTTGCCATGATCAGCTCTTCCCAGGTACATTTGTTTACTCCAAAAATGCTCTGGTCTGAATCTTACTTTAAATTAACTTAATTATGTTTAATGAGCAATATTAATTGCACAGAGAGTAAGTAGAGATTTTCTTGTTTCACAGAAGAGAAGGAAGACCAAGGAAATTATTTGCTCAGGATGAGAAATGAAGATGGCCATCTTGTGCTCAAACAAACAGAAGTCCACTGGTATGTGTGTGTTGAAGCAATGTTATACAACATTTTATGATGATCTCTCACAGAATTGGTCATGTCAGCCTTGATTTCGTTTTATACTATTACAATTACAGCATGTTAGCAAAGTGTGACTGGACATTTTTAATATTATGTTTTTAAAAACACACCACCTGTTTTAAAAGCAGACAAGTATCATGAAATTGGTTTAGTTGATATAAACACCAATTGACATTATTTCATTGTTTTGTAAATGTTATGTTATAAATTGTGAATTGATAGTGGATTGGTTTGAAGCCAGGCCTTACACTGCACAGACTAAAACACATTTGTGAGAGAAGTCAGGAACTTTGGAGAAAGATTCTAGAGGAAGAAAACACATTTACTGCAACAACAGATGAATTCTAGAGTCTCTGAGAACTACACATGCTAATGGAGTCTCATGAGCAAGACCTTTGCTTCTGTAACTTTTTCTTAATTCTTGCAGAATGACATATTTATTGCAGTATTTTTATTTGTACAGATGATCTCATCAGCCAAATGAGGGGTTTTGACCAAGTGATGCTCTTGAAAGGAGAGAAAGAAGAGGATGTGGTAAATTCTCTTCAGAGAAAAAGCTTCTCAAAAGGTCTCAAAACAGCTTGAAGAATGGTAAGTGTACAGTACTACAAGGGTCATAGTTGCTCACCCTGCTAAAACCACACAGAACATAAGCTGAGCTCTCTGTCCATTAAACAACTTCTTCTGCATTGTGTGTTTCACTTTGACCAGGTCTGGGATGTTAGGACTGAGAGATCCTCTGGCTGAGAACAAGCTACACCTCATCAGTGCTGGACATCAACCACAAACTGTTTCCAGACACGAGAGAAGAAGAACACGATGGGGAGATGAAACCAGTTTAGATGTGATGATAAGGAATCATTATTTTCTGGAACAGTATCACATGTCTTATATGTATCACATGATCTGTATCACAGTTGACTGGATGGGACTGTGTGACTTTTAAGGACATTTCATCACTCATCCGTGGGAACTGATTTATATATGAGGTTAATGTATTTTTGATGATAATTATTTTCATTGAATCTTATTTGTCTTGATGCTACTTTATCAACTTTATAGTCTATGCTTCAATAAAATGAAAATGGTGAATATTGTGTTCTGAAGATTCTTGGTAAATACATCATTTTACTAGGTAGGCTCATATGTGTTTATTTTAGACTTGGAAAAACGACATATTAATTATTGGGATTATTTTTTTATTTAAGACATGAACATTTTTGATCGGATTAATAACATCTGGGACATCAGTACACCAGAAAGTATTTTTTTATATTTTAGTAACAAATATGCACATTTTTTTGTGAAATACAGGGAGTTACAAGATTAATTATTCTGCATTACAAGATGGTGCCATGGGCTTTATTGTTACAAACACTTAAGGGATAACTGAGAATGTAGCAGGAATGATCAACGTGGATCTTGTACTGCATTAAAACCAAGAGCACGCACATTACTGATGTCCAGCACCTGAGGAGCAAGATACGGGGGTGAGGAGGACATTTTTACACTGATTTCGGCTAATTAGTTATATATAATGCTAATATATATATATATATATATATATATATATATATATATATATATATATATATATATATATATATATATATATATATATAAATTAATATTCTTAGCACTGCATGAATTTGTCCTTGTGTAATAGTGAAGTATCACAATGTGTATACATTGTCCTTGATTACTGCTTTACAGGTGGGGAATAGATAAAGGCAAGTTGTTGCAGGTTCATCCATTATATTTCTTGCCATTTACTTCAAAAATCAAAGAAATAATCTATTATTTTCATTATTAAATCATTTCTTTCTAATTTTTCCATGTTTCATCAGATGGCCTCACAATGTCCTGTCAAAAGGTATAATAGCCATGATGAATAGAATAGAAAACAGAGGACTGTGAAAACTGTCAGATATAAATGTGACTCAGCTCAGATTGTTGTTCATGATGAGGAGAATACATATATGTAGGTTTTACTGCCCTGCTACCCCCAGGGGCCCAGTAGCACCCCCCGGAAGAGCCCAAAACTGTGCATTTCAAATGGCTGTAAATCAGAGACCAATTAACATATCAAAGAGAAAATGGGCAGGATTATTACTTATGCTATGCTGATAAAATAATGTTGAGCTCAGTTTTCAGAAATAAGTGGAAAGCTGGCATAAAAGCATTTTAAATATTGCTCACTGTAAAATATCACATTTCAGCCTGCCTCTCAAATAGATCACAGATGTTTGCACAATAAACATATTTAGATATCCAGTTTACCTTAAAATAAATAATTTATTTAGTTTCGTTAATAAAAAGTTTTAAACTACATTACCCACAAGCCTCCGTCGTTCTATCTATAGAAAGGCAACACTAGGGGGCTGTTTTTTGTAGTTCATTGAAGTTATGCTTAGGGTTAGGATTAGGATCTCGCTAAAGATGTCATTTTTCTCAAGATAGCAACACTTCATTGTTGACTTAATATATTACTAATGTGATGATAGGAGCAAAACATACTTTTTAACATGATGCGCTGTTTAATATGGGTTAAAAGATAGTCCAACCACAGACTGTCCTGAAAAGTCATAGCCAATGACATCAAAGCTGAGCAGCAGCGTCACACTTCCTTATCCATGTATGACAGATGTCTTTCGTTTTTCGGCTGAAGGGATAGATTCGGTTAACAATAGATTAAGCTTGCTACTTATTAGATTCGGTTTTATTAACGTCTTCACCTTCCTCCGTTGTTCAGCTTGACAAAAATTGGGCAATATTGATGTGCACATGCCCAGCAGTCGCAGTTGTATCCAACAGATAGATTCCTCTCATTAAATATAAGACACATTTTTAAGATTTGTATTTTTTTTTTTTTGACCAAAGACAAATATATTTACTAATCAAATGACGTGCTTCTAAAATTTACATTGTATATTACATTGTGTTTTAAAGTTAAAATTGTTCACATTTGTGTTTCTGTGATTTACCATTCTCTACCATTTGAACCCTAGGAATAAAAACAGAAATTATAAATGAATGAATGAATGAAATGAACAAATAAATACATAAAGCATAATAAACATGCATATTTTTGTAAGGATCTTCCATTATTTATTGATATGTCAAACTCATTTAAAGACATCATGCCCAAATTACTACACTGCATCCTCTGTCACCAAGCTCGTTTTTGCCACCATAAAGAATAAAAAGGCAGTTATGTTGTAAACATTAACTATTTTCAGTATGCAAATGAAAATGCTTTTATTAAAAAACAAAACAGTAAATACAGTATGTCTTTCAGAGAACACTGGAAAAAGATCAATTTTATTAAAAAAAATTAAATTGACCAAAATGTTATACAACACAATGTAAATGTTTCAAACTCACAAAAAAACACCATGAAGACATGCATGTCAAGTGTGCAATATCATCTATAAAACTCAATCAGCACAGCATCAAATAAACACTGATTGTCTGAACAATGGAAGACAGAGAAAGTGTTCAGGAAAACAAACACCTGCTAGCTTTGACAATAACATCATGAATTCACTTCATGACTGGAGCTAGGGGATGACTGTGTATGAATATCTCCTTTACTAAAACTCTTAATTAAAGTCTAAAAAGTTCACTGTATGAAGCTTGAAAAAGAGAACAAAATGCTTTATCAATACGAAAAATACTATTTTTAACTATTGTTTTCATCACTGGTTCTGTAATGTATTCATTATGAGCTTATAAATAAAACAAAGTTACATCTTCTGCAAAAATCTAACCACTGCAAAGTCTAATCACTGATCCAGGGACCATATCTGTGTGTGTGGGGGATAAAGAGTTAACGAGGTGAGTCCTTGTGCGTGATGGAGAACTGCAGTGTTATCCTCAAACAATCCTGTAAAACAGAAATATTACATTACATTCAACTTATACATTACACTGTGTTTTGTTTAGACCATAAAAGCAGCCTCTGTAAAGATGCTGTAAAATTAAATGTTAAATGAATCCATTATTGAAAGCAAGTAATTAATAACAAGCTATAGTCATATGAATTCTTTTGATAGTGTCAGATGAGACCGTCCTGGGGCTTGTACAATATCATACAAGTGTTAAACTGGATTATTAAGACTGTGATGTGTTTAGTACAGTATGTGAAATATTGATAATTAGATATTAAAAATCTCTTTAAACACATAAGTGTCCCATAAGGCAGTGGCTCCCAATCCTGGTCCTGGAGAACCCCAACACTGCACATTTGAGATGTCTCCCTGATCAAACACACCTGATTCAACTCATCAGCTCATCAGTGAAGACTCCAAGGCAGATAAGAGAGACGCCAAAACCGTGCAGTGCTGGGGTTCTCCAGGATCAGGATTGGGAAACACAGTCATCAGGTCATGAAAAGTTTGACACACACTTGTGGTCATCATGCTCACTCGAACACTAGGCCAAATACAGGAAAGACGTCAAATAAGTAATCAAGTGGTCAAGTGAAAAGATGGCAAGTGTGGGTATTTGGACAGTGCAACAGTTTAAGAAACAACAAATGCTGTACAAATTATAACAGCAGGAATTTTTGATAAAAGAGACAAACTATCACAGACTTACTGCTGCAAATATCTGCCTCCGCAGCTTTCTGTCTTCTCCATTTCTGAAGGAATCCCTCTCCAGAAACACCACTGGGCTGACTGCCTTTACGTCTTTTCAGCTAAAAATATAAATAATAAAAAAGGGGAGAGAAAATAAAATTGAATTATATACAGAATTTTAATAATGATCTGTGAGCAAAATATTATATATATATATATATATATATATATATATGAAAATAATATATATATATATATATATATGAAAATAAATATATTATATATATATATATATATATATATATATAATATATATATATATATATATATATATATATAATATATATATATATATATATATATATATATATATAAACTGATATGAATGAACTGCAAGATGGAAAAATACATGTTTTATTATTTATTTTTAATTTTTTTGGATTCACATTAAAAGGTATTAAAAGCATGGTACAGAACACATGATTACTGTGATATCTGTCATATAAAAGCACATAAAAACACTAGCATTACAGTGATACAAACATAGCTGGTTTGGTGATTATTGTATTGTTGTATTGATTATTAATATATCATAGTAAAACTACAGTTACAGTTACTAATGTCCCATTTACTGTGTTTTAACTTCACATTTCATTTATTATTGTGTCGTGATTACCATGATTTTACTACAAATACAACTTACATCATTGATCCTGAAATTAATAATAATATAAAACGGAATCGAAGGTCTATGGCACGTCACGTGACAGATAGAGTTGAATCACACTAATTAGCAGCTGTGTTCATTTATTTAAACGCAATGAAACTCAAAGACAGCCGCGGATGACCGATATAATACAGCGATTAAACATATGGCACTAATCTGATTAATAAAGAAGACAGAATACATTTGATAAAAGGCATTAAAAGAGCGTATATACGACTACTCACCCAAACTGTGGAACTGATAGCAAGTATCGCGCGATGTGTGCTGAATGAGACTTCTTGAACGTGATTTCATAGCGATAAACATCTCATGTCCTCGTGTCGAATTCTGACGCCAAAAGTTTCCCACTGAAAGCAATGAAGGTCGTAGTGCTTCGATAGTCGACGCCGAGAGGCACATTTGGCGTCATAAAAGTGACGCTAGGGGCGCTTGACCATGCTTCGGTTTTTGACGCCTTTGGAGTGAGAATGGGTTA
>NW_020524705.1:0-44282 GCF_003368295.1 Carassius auratus
AAACGAGTAAATTTCACATTTTATCACTTGGAGGTATGGAACAATTCTCTCAATGCACCACATATAATGTGTTTCATCATTATGATACACTATCAATTTAACAATTCTTCACGTAGATTTCCCCCAAGGAAAAGAATGAGAAGCAAAGGCCTGTGTGTGTGTTTTGGGATCCTGAGCTGGACGGGGGCGCGTGGTCAACGCGGGGCTGCACTACAGTGAGCTTCAGCTGCCCGTGAGCTCAGTGACCAACTGCTCCTGTAATCACCTCAGCAGCTTTGCTGTACTTATGGCTCTCTATGATATTGGGGTTTGTATTCTTACTTCTGTCACCAAAACTTGAGCACATCATAAAAGTTCAACTATTAAGACAAAATTATTTTTTTTTTAAGATAAATATTATGGGCCAGTTTGGGACAATTTAGCATTTCTACAGGTGATTTACTAACGCGCAAATTACAGAACACAGATGCAACATCTCATTTACATATCAACCAATACAATAAGTGCAGTAAAAACATAAAGAAGCCCTAAAGAAGACATAAAGAAGCCATAGTTCGTTGAAAAGAAACGGAGACCAAAAATGAAGGGTTTTGCAAGAAATTTGACGGAGCTGGTATTGCGTAACTCCAAGTTGAGGATCCCAAGTGGTCTTTTATTTCCTGAAGTACCAGTAATACTATTAATACTACTATTAAAAATTCTAGTAATTAAATATTTGCTTAGTTATCTCCCTCTAATTTGTTGTAGATCATTATGCTAGCTCAGATGTTTAACATTAGTCTCATCATGTTCCTTCATGCGCAAATGCTGCCTTGCAAAGTCACTAACTCGCTACCTAAGCTTGCAGACGCAGCCAATGATATAATATAGGAGGATAGCCATTCAGGATTGTGGGCGAGGGTCAAAGGTCACACCCTGAAAAACTGCAATGACTTTTAATGATATGTGCAGTGCAACAGAGGAATAAAATGCATGCCAGCAAAAGACAGAAGAATACTTAACGTGCTCAACAAATCTTTTAAGGAGACTCTTTGTTTTCTCTTTAACTAGGATGTGTACCGAGCTGCGTGTGATCACACTGGTGGGACTGTCGCTGTCTCTGATCTGCTTCCTCATCTGCATTGTCCACGTTTTAATTTCGTGCGATCCATCCAGAGCACCCGCAACACCATCCACCTGCACCTGTGCATCAGCCTCTTCATCGCCTACTTTGTGTTCCTCGTGGGCATCTCCCGCACAGAGAATGAGGTGAACTGCAGCTTCGCAGGGTCAGGTTTGTCCGGGTCTGATAATAAACATCCTGAGTGTTCATCACTTCCTGTCCTTCAGGTGGGCTGTTCAGTCGTTGCAGGTATTCTGCACTACTTCTTCCTGGCTTCCTTCTGCTGGATGTGTCTGGAAGGAGTGCAGCTCTTCCGCATGGTGGTGCTGGTCTTCAACACAACGCTGAGACCCGTCTATATGTTTGCCGCTGGTTATGGAGTTCCTGCTGTAATCGTGGCCATTTCAGCCTTAGTGAATGCAAGTGGATATGGCACCAAAAAGCAGTAAGTTTTAGACATTACTGATGTCTTTGTAGACACCAATTAGAATTTCAGGCTGGTTTCTGATGATATTAAGATGTTTTCTTTATCTGTAGCTGTTGGCTCAACATCGAAGATGGCTTCATCTGGAGCTTTTATGGGCCAGTTTGTGTCATAATTATTGTAAGTACCTTTTAACATTGCACTTTCCACAAATTGTACTTTTAAACAGCAAAGTGTATGCTATTTTTGGAAAGTGCCACATTAACAACCATCAAAAACCTCTTAAAAGAAATCTAAAGAATGACTTGTTTAAACTTAACGTTTTGTCTGTTCATTCCAGGTGAATGTATTATTCTTCCTCATAACAATATCGAAGCTGGCAGAAAAGTTTTCCTCCCTCAACCCAGACTTAGACAGTCTGCACAAAATCAAGTGAGAAACGTTATTAAACCCTCACTACCAATCCAAGTTTGGAATAATTATGATTTTGTTCATGTTTTGAATGTCGTGTCTTATGCACTTATGCTTTTAGTATTTGAAGCAGGTCTTTATCTCCACCTACAGGGCATTTACGATTACTGCAATCGCTCAGCTGTGCATCCTTGGCATCATGTGGGTGTTTGGCTGTTTTCAGTTTAATGAAAACACTGTGGTAATGTCATATATCTTCACCATACTAAGCAGCCTGCAGGGGGTGCTGATGTTCATCATGCACTGCTGGCTCGCAAAACAAGTGAGTCCTGTTCATCTCCTTACAAAGATGTGGTGACAAAAATTGCCAATTCAGCATATTAACTTATTAGCACAAAACACAAGATGCATCTTTTTAAATACAAATGTAAACTAATCTAAAACAAAAACACACACACCAACAATGTTTCTATTTTTGGGGTGATCTTATGCACCTCTGCTATATAAAGATGTGAGATCTTTCAGAGAGTATTAGCATTAGTTGGCTTCAAAGTTCGTAAACACAGACTAAAAGCTGCTAAACATTTGTTATGATGGTAATTTCATGATCGTAACAATGCACTTGCTGTTGTGTGTGACTAATGTCTCTGTGATTTCCTGACAGGTGAGAGAGGAGTATGCCAAATTCCTGTCCTGTATCTGCACACCACACAAGAGGAAATATTCAGAGTTCACCTCAAACCAATCAAGCAAACCGCAGGTAAACTGAGTCTCAAAGAGGAGCCGGTCAGCTCTTGCTAAGTGAATGTGTGCATGCTAAAGGAATAGGAAAATTCACCCTCAGGCTGTCCAAGACGCAGATGAGTTTGTTTCTTCATGGGAACATTACATCACTTCCTCACCAATGGATCCTTTGAAGTGAATGGGTGCCTTGAAAGAAAACAAATTCATCATTAAAAGTGTTTAACCATTGTTTCTGCCTAATATATCCTCTGTCCATAATATTACTTTCTATTGTGGACTGGTATTTTGGCGTGTAATGACACTGTTTAAGTTCAAATGCCTTAATGATGAATTTGTTTGGTACAAACATGCAGCTTTTCACTTTGCAGGATGCTAACTGATAAATTAGAGTGGAGTGGATTATTGTGATGTTTTTATCAGCTGTTTAGACTCTCATTCTGACGGCACCCATTCACTCCATAGGATCCATAGGTTAGCAAGTAATGTAATGCTAAATTCTTCCAAATCTGTTCTGATGAAGAAACAAACTCATTTATTTATATCCTGGGTGGTCTGAGGGGGGATACTTTTTCAATAAACTTTCTTTTTTGGCTGAACTATTCCTTTAAGATTTTGAGATTATTAAATGTGTTTACTTGCTGCTTTGACATGATCCTCAATCAGGTCATGAGTTGAAGTGTACTCATTACAATAATTACACGGATGTCAGAGATCACATACCAACTGCACGCTCAGAAGGAAAATAGCTTTTCTCATTTGCAAGTTTCTAAATGCTTAAGAAGAGAGGTGATGAACACTGAAGCAAACTGAGCTGTGTGTTTTCCAATAATAATTATAGTTGTGACTGTGAATATAAATGAGCTAAACAAATCGTCTGACTGCCTGCACTCTTTTCACAGGCCTCCAGGAGCGATACTCACACCGGTGAATCACACATTTAAGAGGTTATTTCCACAAGACCATTCAATTTTCCATCTGTTTGCAAGTTGGAGTGTCACATTATTTCTCTATCTGCTTACTGTGAAAATATTCATACATTGTATTTGGGGAATTCTGCTTTTAGGGGACCCTTTCCTTCCATCATTTTATAAAGAAAATGTTAACATTTTTAAATGCTTTTAAAGATATCTTTATTTTTCCAGGACATATTTTAAAAGCATCTCTTGTTCTTTTGCAATTGCTCCTTAAACTCAAGAAAATGATGCAGTTTGACTAAAAAGCACAACCTCATTTAAAATCGATACATGACCAATTATGTCCTTTTTTTGTGAGAGTTGTTCATGAAAGCCTTGTTTTTTTTCAGTTAAATATTTAACTGAGCACTGTTCTTCAGAAAAATCTTTCAATTTATCCCGTTCAAAAAGATTTAATACATTGTGTTTCCTCCTAGAGGAATTTTACTATTATTATTATTTTATGTCTTAAGCTGAAATTATTTATTTTAAATTCAATAAAACTTAATATTGTGTAATATTTTTCTAATTTAAGATTAATGTTTTCTATTTACATATAATAAGCCGTTATGAAGCTGTATTTTCAGCATCATTCCTCCAGTCTTCAGTGTCACATGATCCTCAGAAATCATTCTAGTATGATGATTTGACGATCAAGAAACATGTTTTATCATTGTCACTACTGAAAACTGGTGCTTGCTGCTTCATAGATTTGTTTTCAGGACTCTTTGATAAACAGATATTTCGAAAGAAATATATACGTTTTAACATTTTTATTATAAATGTCTTTACTGTCACTTATGGAAAATATAATGTGTCCTTGCAGAATAAAAGCATTACTTTCCTTGTTTTTTAATATGTCAGTAGTGTAAATAACATCCTAAGAACGTTTCATAAAATGCTTTTAAAAGTTTTTATTGACTTTTTATTTAAAAAAAAAAAATGATGTACAATTTACATTAAAAAAAAGAGGTTTGATTGAGGTTTGTCCCATGATGTTCATACTTCTGAAAATGCTTTTGTTTTCCATATCATTATTCTCCATAAACTGGTTCCTGGTTTGTTCTGAATATTTAGTTACGGTGAAGCTGAGTGATACATTTTGCACATGAAGCCTTCATTTTCTGCACTTTTTCTTACAGTCGCTATTTAATGCTTATTGTGGTTTTTTGATGTTGCAGAGTTTTTCATATTAAAATGTTTACTTTCATTCCCCTCACGTCTCAGATGTCTGCTGCTTCTTTAAATTAGAGTCAGAACCTGCTTTGATATGCTAAATTTGTGAAAGTGCTTGCAGTCCTATTGTGGTTCGGCTGAATCTACTGGTACTAGTGAAACAGGATATCAAAGATTGAAATATGAATTAAGACATGAACTGGTTGATGTGGCTTTTGTTCTGTAGGCTTCAAAACAAACGAGGGCTGAGTTCAAACAGAGATAAATCAATTTATCTAGATTGTACAGCAATGGGAGATTTATATTGCTATTTCCTCCACAGTGCAAAAAGAAAACAATACTGGTTTCACATTAATTTAAACAGTACAGTTGCTTATATATTATTATTCACACTGGGATGCAGATAGCAGTAGCTTTTTTATACCCATATTTAGTATGCAAGTGCAATTTGCATGCTATCATTTTGTATAATTTTGTAATGATAAGGAAAATGAATCAAATATGTGACCCACTCTTTGAAAACTTAGCTAAAGTAATTTTTGTGTGTGTGTGATTTACTGTTTTCTACAAAAAAAAAAAAAATCATCCTTCATAAGATTCTGTGAAAATGTAGCCTTCATATCTTTAATATTGACTGAGTAAGGCCATGCTAAAGATTGAAGTTATGGTGAAATTAATGGTTGAAATCCAACTTTGATGCTTGTTATCTCATAATAAGAATTTGAGACTTTAGCCTGGATTTCACAGAGAGGGTCACATACAGTATGTAGCTTTCAAATAAATAATACTGGTACTAGTTAAGTTTGCAAACACACTGTAAATGGCTGACATCTTACTGTCCAGGTCACTTTCTGTTCACTAACTCAGAGGAACCATGCCATTTATCATAAATTTCAACGGTCATTCATAAAAATGTTCTGTTCCACTGAATATAGAAAGAAAGACGATATAAATTAAGTTCTGTTTCAGTAGTCATTGTGTATTAACACTTCTGCTGCAGGGGAATCATAAACCAGATCGTGACATTATTATGATTCACACAGAGACACAGAGCAATGGAAAATAAATAACAGAGAATTGGATTGAACTTTGCGGACCTCTAAAGACTCTGTTACAAAGAAAACAAACAGAGAAACAGAGACATTTGAACAGGTAGAGGTTTATCTTAATTATATTTGTTCTCTCTCACTTCCATTATGAACTTCATAATTGCTTTAAGGGACGATGTGCCGACTATCTGTGGAGATTCACTTACTCAAAAAGAAGCTCAAGGATGTCCAGGTTTAAAAGAGATTTTATCTTATTTACTCCCAAAACATTCCATAGCAGCTACCACACTTACTCCTGGTTTTAAATAAATAACAGTAATAAGTTCATGAGGTCATGAGAAATCAAAGAAGAGGTTCAAAGTGGGCCCACAGTAAGTGGTCCAAGATTGCTGCCATGTTCTTCAATAGTTTATTAGAAAAATATTTTTTTTAAATAAACATAATTGCTTTGGTTTGGGTGTGTGTAATTCACATTGTAGATCATGTATCATCAAGTTATAAAATCTCCAGACCAAAAAGAGAAAACCGGAGGTGGTCTGGGTAAGGTTGGCTAGTGGATCCATTTGTGGTTCGATTTCCTCATGATTTACAAAAGCAATGACTTCTCTGTACACTTTGTATGGACCAACATAACGGTAATGCTCGAGGTTGAATTAAGCTGTTTACTAGTTGTATGTTTTTAGGTATGTACTTTATTATTATTATTATTATTATATTATTATTATTTACTGCTATAATTACAGACATTTCCGTCTCTTGTTACTTTTTTAAAAACTAAATAAATAAATAAACCAACTGTTAAAGCTGCGGTGGGGAACTTTTGACGCTCTAGCACAGTAATTCTTAAAGTGAAAAGATGACCTAAAACTCTCCTCTTTGGAGCCAGACATTCAGAAACTGATGTGTGATAAGCAAGCACCACCCATCTATCTATAATAATCCTTAACATTTACCAATTGTAACCATACCAGCTCTTAAAATCTGTCCCCTCCACTGGAAGCTTCAGGTCTTGATGCTGCATCATATAGTGCAACATTGTACCAATAAACTGGTACTTGTCGCTCAGATGTTGTTGTTGTTGTCATTATATTTAGAAATAATTGTTGCCTACCGATGAATGCATGAAAAAAATTGCATGAAAAAACTACTTTTTATTGGTAACACTTTAAAATAAGCTCATTGGTTAACACATTGGTTAACATTACTTAATGTATTAACTAACAAAAACTAACAATGAACAGTAGATTAACAATAGTTCACAGTGCGTTAACTAATGTTAAAAAACAACTATTGATCTTAATACTGCATTAGTACATGGTGAAATTAACATTAACATCTATAAATTAATTCTTAGTTCATGTTAACTAATACAGTTATCTACTATTAACTAATTAAACTTATTGTAAAGTGTTACCTTTGAATTAATAAAAGAGAATAAGGTAACAGAGTGTGGATCTCCCCCTTATATTTTTATTTGCTACTAAGTATTAGCTATTCATTATCAAGTTTAGATTTAGATTGCCTTAAAATTAACATTCTGCCATGATTTAATCACCCTCATGCTGTTGCATATGGTATTATTATTTTCACTTAAAACACAAAAGGGTAAAAGTAACAGTGTTTATAACATTTTCTACACAAGGGCAATTCATAATGACCACAGATGTCAAACTCCAGATGGAGAGGAAGTAGACATCCACACAATTTATGAAGTATATTTAAAGTATTCTGGGTTCAGTTACAGGCATAGTTTTTAATGCAATACTAAATTGTATGTATTTATAAATATTCATGATTTTCACCATTACACTTAGTTGTAAATAAGTAATCGCACATATAAACTATAAGATTATGGAAATGTATGACTAGGAGTAACAGTTACAATCCAACAGTGGACTGATTAAGTAAATCATGAGCTCATTTTTTTTTATCACTTTATCTTTTTTAATGTTGCTGTGTACATTAATTAAAATGATGTAAACTGTCTTGTGGGAAAACTAACCTAATGAAATGCATGATTTATGCATATAACTGAAATGCATGACAATTAAACACTACTGTACTGTTTACAAGTCATTTCCAGATATTTGGGATTTCTGCCACTGATCCAAATTTCTGAAGGAACTGTTCCTTCATCAACCTCGTCCCATCTGCTTGGCAGAGAGTAAACACACTCTCCCCTCTCTCATCAGACCAAAATGTCTCCTGGCCAAGATTTAGGAGCTCGTCATACCCCTCAGTACCTGTGACAATCATATGCGGTGGTGCCTCTTCAATTATTATTTTTTTTTTATATCTTCCTCCTGGCAGTTCTCAGTTTTCACTCCATGGGAGCCAATCTTGGAAAAAGATAAATAATAAGTTGGTCTAGGTGTTGTTAAATCATTTAAATTTTATGTTAAATACAAATCAAAGTATATTTTGACGTGCTTTTAAATCCAAGTTTACAATAGTTTAGTTTAGTAGTTGAGAAAGCTATTGTAATGCAATTTTGGATGGACAGATAGACAGACAGAACCTTTAAAAGGGTTTCATTTTATTAATTGTTTTGATTTGGTAAAAATTTGTGCTGCATCTGTAATTTAGACATAAGATCTCCATTAAACAATCATTTTGAAATAAAAGAATTGGCAACGAAGCAAATAAAACAACTCTTCTATAATGACAGTTTAACTTCCTTTTTTTTTACCAGGGTATAGAAATAATAACCAAACACCATTTTTCTGTTTTTTATCTTTAAGTTTTTTAACAATTATTTGTTAACAAAATATATTTGTCTATGAAATTTCAATCCCCCTTTTTTACCAAAGTAACAGTTATGAATCTTCTGCTATGCATAATGACTAATGCATGACAAGGTATCTGAGACTATTCCTCCATTCTTCAGATTCAGATGTCTATGCTAATGAGCTCTCCTCATCAGATCGTCAAACGGGTTTTGTATGTTTAATTCAGAAGGATGAAAAGGCATGCCATGACCTCTTTAAAAGTTGAAGACTAGGCCCACTTTGCACATACTTACAACATTTCTGAAGAACACTGTACGTTTTTGTCGTCTTACCCATGAAAGCCTTTGGATTTTTTGTCCAGCTGGTCTCTAGAATGTTAAAGAGAAAAACAAAGTATACAGAAGAAAATGAATTAAGCAAAAATAAGCTTTGCCAGTCTGTAAAGATAAAAGACAGAATATCTGATGTTCCTTCTGCAACACATTCAAGCGATAAATTCTTTACTCTGGCATCAAAGCCCTTAAGAGTAATCTCATCTACAGATCAGGCAAAACAGAAGAGACTAAAACTAGCAGAAGTTTCCAATCCATGTATATGTGATGATACACTGTCTAATATAATTTAATTATAACAACAAAAAAAACATTACATACCATTATCCAGTTTGTCTGTTTGTGGCTGATGTCTTTTTGTCAGATGATGCCTTTTTTGTCTGAGTCAGTTTTACGTCTGAGTTTGTTTCGTCTGAGTCCGTTTTGTCTGAGTCCGTTTCGTCTGATGACTTTTTGTCTGAGTCTGTTTCGTCTAATGCCTTTTTGTCTGAGTCCGTTTCGTCTGAGTCTGTTTCGTCTGATGACTTTTTGTCTGAGTCCGTTTCATCTGAGTCTGTTTCGTCTGATGACTTTTTTGTCTGAGTCTGTTTCGTCTAATGCCTTTTTGTCTGAGTCCGTTTCGTCTGAGTCTGTTTCGTCTAATGACTTTTTGTCTGAGTCTGTTTCGTCTAATGCCTTTTTGTCTGAGTCAGTTTCGTCTGAGTCTGTTTCGTATAATGACTTTTTGTCTGAATCTGTTTCGTCTGATGACTTTTTTGTCTGAGTTTGTTTTGTCTGAGTCTGTTTTATCTGAGTCTGTTTCGTCTGATGACTTTTTGTATGAGTCTGTTTCATCTGAATCTGTTTCTCCTGATGACTTTTTTGTCTGAGTCCGTTTCATCTGAGTCTGTTTCGTCTGATGACTTTTTTGTCTGAGTCTGTTTCGTCTAATGCCTTTTTGTCTGAGTCCGTTTCGTCTGAGTCTGTTTCGTCTAATGACTTTTTGTCTGAGTCTGTTTCGTCTGATTACTTTTTTGTCTGAGTCTGTTTCGTCTGAGTCCATTTTATCTAATGCCTTTTTTTCTGAGTCCGTTTTACCTGAGTCTGTTTCGTCTGATGCCTTTTGTCTGAGTCACTTTCATCTGATGCCTTTTGTCTAAGTCTGTTTTGTCTGATGTCTTTTCGTCTGATGATGCCTTTTTGTCTGAGTACACTTTATTGTGGACACCAAAAGGACTGGTGTCATTTTCAGCTGGTTGTCTTTCTGGCTTTGAAAACACCTTTTACATTTAGTTTTGATTCGCTTAGCCGCATTCACACTGCCATTTTTAACACCAAACCTAAAGATCCTTAATAAAAGGCTTTTATAACATATAGGGCCCTATCTTGCACCCAGCGCAATTGACTTTGTACACCGACGCATGTGTCATTCCTATTTTGCACCCGCGCAAAGCGCGCTTTTCCCTCCACAGAAGCACGTCGCTAAACTAGTGAATGAACTTGCGCTCCCTGGGCGGTTCAGCGCAAAAAAGGAGGCGTGTTCCGGCGCAAACAATCCCTGGTGCTATTTTGCTGTTCCATTAAACAATTGCTCCACTGACCAGAAAAAACCTAGTCTAAAGTCAGTGGCGCATTGCGCGTTGTTCATTATGCTATTTTAAGGGCGCATGCTTGACCATAATGTATAGCGTGCACAACGCGCATACACTTTGCTCATGTAATCTACACAGATGCAACAGTTATTTTTGCAAATCATAAATTGTTACACTAAAAAAATATTAACACATGAGATGACGGAAATCATTGTGGTGTGCCACGAAGATGTGAACAAAATAGGCATAAATCTAGCTTACAAATTATTCAGGCTAATTATTCTCTCATCCCCATACAACACAACTTCTCTGTCTTTCACTGCTCTTACAAGAACATCAGTCTCCTCGGCTGTGAACCGCTCCTGGCGTGCGCCTGGTAAATACGCCATAATAATAGCAATCCATAATGGAACTTGCGCACCTGCTTTTAAAGGGAATGTTGGATGACGCTCTGATTGGTTTATTTCACGTTACGCCCAAACCACACCTATGAATAATGAAGCTACTTCAGACCAACCCATTTTAGATTTGCGCCGGGCGCAAGAGCCATTTATCCCGCCGGGAAAATAGCAACAGCGCCGAGACCCGCCCACAAACTTACTTGCGCTTCGCGCTTTGACACTTGCGTTTCAGATCGTTAAAATAGGGCCCATAATGTGACAAAGTTTACCAAAACATCCATTACAGTGCTGTGTGCTGGGCTAAATGTGCTTGTTGTTTGTGCATACTTACGATGGTATTTTGTGGTAGCTGAAAACTCACAAAGAACTTAGAAACTGATTAGGAGGCAGTAAAAACAATGGCAGGAATTTCCCCGCTGCACACAAATGAAGATCTGCTAAATGTACTAAACTGTAATGGACCACATTGTGACAGGTATGCTTGAAAACTCTTCCCTTTTTAGAGACATTTTCAGGGTTGCCTCACACATTTTTTGTTTGTTTGTTCATTTTGAATCTTTAGGTTTGGTCTTAAAAATGCCAGAGGAAACACTACGCGAACCAGGACTAAAATGCTTCATTTCCTTTTTTGGTTCTGAAATGACACACAAATCAAACCTGCCAAGTCTTCTAGGTTTTGATGTCAATAGTCCAGCACTGTATTACAATTTATTTGTTAAATATGTCTCTACATGTTCTAGCACACTGTAGTAATAAAAACCGAATAATACTGGAGATTTTCTAGAAACAATTTAGAGATTTAATTAGGGTGAATAAATGTACCAAACATTTAATTATACTATTTGCTTAAGTAAAAACATTCAATATATTGTATGTTTTAATTAAAAATTAATTACTGTAACATATACATTTACTTGAAATCTATATTATTACAAAATTCATACAGATTTATTTTATACGAATCCATTTCCTTTTACACAAATATATATACATTTAATTATTCAGCAATATTTGTATGCCGTGTTTTATATCACACAACCTGTCCATGTTGCCCAAAGCCAAGTTTTTTTTTCCAGTGACAGATGGAAAAAATATGTATATATATATAATGCACATTAAGCATTGTTTTGCTAACGTGACCCAATAAGAACAGACATGCTGCATATTTTTTCCCAGACGAAATCCTCAAGCATTTGAAAAAAAAACAAAAAAAACAGCAACTATTTCTATTTCAGTCACTTTTATAATACTGTGGATATTAAGTTTGAAACCTAACTCTAGGTGTCATTAAGTATAACAATATACAGTATGTATTTTCTGGAAAAGGAGCGATGTACCATTTATCTCATAAGGGAATGTAGACATATTTAAATCATATTAACACTGAGCCGAGGGAAATTACTCTCATTGTGTTTCTCTATATAGGCAAATCAAAACCACAGGTTCTCCATGATGTGGACAAAGACTTTTAATATCTTGTTCTCTCTGGACAAAAATTGGATTGCAGCCTAGTGATTGACAGCGGGAGTTTATATATTTAATTTGTTCAAAAATATATAATGTACACCATAATGACACATCCAACACCTGACAGTTAAGCTGTGACTCAAAGTTACTTTATATGCAACCTCAGCATTGAAAATCTTGAGGAATGTGTTCCTTTAAAAGAAAAGGTTTGAAGAAGGTGGAGAGAGGAGAGATAGAAAACAAGGGATGAAGGTGTCAGAGAGAGAGAGAGGGGGCTGTATTGCTCAGCGGCTGTAGATTGATAAGGGGTAAAGCTGCCTGGAGCACATGAGAGAAGTGCTGCCTCTGCTGATGCGCACAGGAGAAACAGACACAGGGACGCTGGGTGAGTCAAACAGACATTTCTTCATTGTTTTAGCACTTCATTTCATATGACAGAGCATTTTGGTGAGGTTTTTGAATAAAGCAGAATATTTTTTTTTTACGTATGATACATTATCGTTGTTTCATAATCACCAGTATTTTTCTACAGCTGTCACTATGGCTTAATGCCATCAGCACCAATTACACTGATTAAATGAGAGCCAAATCCATTCGATTGGACTTAAAGTTGATTTATTTGAACACAGCGATCATCCAGATATCTTGTTATTGTATAAATTAAAGTATAAAGGATTTTATTCATTCTAATTTATTACTAACAATATCAGAAAAAAAATCATGTAAAAAATGTTATATGGCTCTTCCAGTGTTTAGTGGCCAAAAGATATTGGGATAAAATTGAGAAAGCAATGTCAAAACATACTGAGGTCACCTCAAAATGAGTTTAAAACTGTAAAATGCAGTGGCAATGTACCGTCTCCAAAACGAAACTAAACCATAGCCATTTCAAATGAGCTAAATGTTCTTGAAATTCCTCTTAGTCGGATGGGCTCTCAGTGACCTGTTATACTAGCTTCCTGCTGAGGCTCTTTAAAGCCCTCACACTTCTCAAAAAGAAAATTGTTGCTCTTTGTTGGTCATCTGATATCAATCATCCCTCACTGAAGTCACTGTGAGCGGCTCAATGTTGCCCGAGATAAGGAGAATGAAGATTTAAAAGGAGCAAAAGATTTAAAAATGAAATGTATGATTGCACAGAGGGAGAACAAGGTGTAGGGGACAGTAAGAAAAATCACAATTTGCCAAGTTAGAACGGGTGCACTGATTACTCCATTATAGCCGCACAGCAGTTTCAATTCAGTGCATTGTGGAACAGCATGTCATTATTGTGTTAAAAAAAGAGACTGCCCTCTCAACTCTCCCAAGTCCATTTTTTAGAGTACACCTCCATGCGATATTATCCCATCTGTCTGTCTGAAAGAACAAAACATCATTTCTGGGTTTCTGATGACTGACAGTAACTGTTGGGTAAATGTGCACCGCATTTTCAGAGTAAGGGGAATGCTGTGACAGTCATTTTGTCACAGTAAAGTTGTAGGTACATTGGCAAAATGTTACCAAATTACTGTGGAAAAATGCTCTACAAGGAGGGAGAATCTCCGCTCCCCCTAGATTATACATCCAGGGTGTAATTAGAAATAGTAATATAAATAGTAATATCAAGGTTTATAATGTTTAATGCATTTGACGCTGTGAAATTATGTCAAAACAGAAAGAAAAAATGTGCTCAACAAGACTTTAGGGCTTTTTGTGCCTGTAACATTGTGTATGCAATGAAAAATGTTTTTTGCACTTTACACTAAGGTTTAATTTCCACAACTTTAACATGAACTATCAATATAAAATACTTTTAAAGCACATCTTAGATCTTATTAATCCAAAGTTGCATCTGTTCATATTATTTGTTGGACCTGAGCTAACATTAACCAATGATGAACAGATGTATTTTTATTTACCAATGTTAACAAAGATTAATGTACTGCTCTTTGTTAGTTGATTTTGGTTCAGGCATTAACTCATGTTAACTAATGGACCTTAGTAAAGTGTATCCCTTAAATATCTTCAAAATGTTAGCATTTAAAAAATGTAATGTCTGGTTTTGTCATCTAATGCTTTGTTTTTTTTTTTAAACCTCTGCTATTAAGCTGGTTATAAATCAAAAGGTTATCATGCTGATTTGGTCATTTTAAACTATATTATATCACAATTTTACAAGTCAGAACAGCTAGAAATTGGCCCTTGAGATAAAAACAATTTCATTCAGTGAGGCAGCATATATTAAAGGTGCCAGTGTTCTCCTCAAGTATGACTGCAGTAATGAATATTAATGTAGACTTCAGCAGTGAATACAGAGTCTGAATTGCTTTTTTTGAATGATTCTACTTACAGAAATAGTAGATGAAACCCTTCTTGCTGACACACAGTTGAAAGCATCCCTGAAGAAGCATCCCTGAAGAGAAACGTTCATCGCCGCTTGCTGTGACCAAACTCACCTGTAAGGATTTTCTGACTGTCACAGCATGGAGAATCGTTTCACCTCTTCCTTCCCTGTTTCATGCCAGAACTCTAGAGACTATAATCTCACAACCATCTGTCCTGACAACCAAACTGTAAACTCAACATCTCCAGCTCTGCTTAACCCTCCAGCATTTGGGATGTCCTACTTCACCATGACCCTTGGTGCGCTGTCTAACCTAACTGCATTAGCGATCCTTGCCCATTCCTACGCACGCTTACGCCGACGAGCCAAAGTACCGTTTCTACTGCTGGCTTCAGTCCTGCTGGTAAACGACCTGGCTGGTCATGTGATCACAGGGGCTTTGGCGCTTCACCTCCATCTTGGGAGGGTGAAACATCACTGGTTGGCAGTAATAGTGGAGCCCCCACCGGTCTACTGCAAATTATTTGGCGGTTGCATGGTGTTTTTTGGCCTTTGCCCTCTGCTACTTGGTAGTGCGATGGCTGTGGAGCGCTGCATAGGTATAACACAACCTCTCCTGCACCCAACGATTGTCACCATGACACGCGTCCGCCTCACCGTGCTGCTGATCACCTTCACCGCCCTCGTTTTGGCAGGACTCCCTCTGCTAAACGTGGGCGATTACAAACCACAGTTCCCTGGCACTTGGTGTTTCTTACCTGTTAACAGTCTGCTCTCCATCACTGATGCAAACCTCGCTTTGGCTTTTTCCACATTGGGGCTTGTAACATTGACTGTCTCTGTTGTGTCCAATACTATAAGTGGGCTGAAGTTGTTCCAGGCAAGGTTTAAGGACCGATGTGTTAAGTCAACCATCACCCGGAGACATGGATCGTACTCATCTTCGCCTCTGCACTCCCTGGATGTGGAGATGATGACGCAGTTGGCCGCGATAACAGTGGTCTCCTGTGTTTGTTGGAGTCCATTTCTTGTAAGTGCACAGTCAAAAGTAAATGAGAATCTATGAAATTTAGGTTAAAAATGGCACGGTATACTGTCCATGTCCAGAAAGGTAATAAAAACATCATCAGAGTAGTCCATGTGACATCAGAAGGTCAGTCAGAATTTGTTGAAGCATTGAAAAAACATTTTGGTCCAAAAATTACAATTTATTTAGCATTGTCTTCTCTTCCTGGTCTGTTGTGAGCGCGTTCACAACACTGCAGTGAAGTGATGTCCGGTTCGCGAACGAATCATTCGATTTAACCAGTTCTTCTTGAACCGGTTGAATTGTTTGAAACGGTTCGCGTCTCCAATAAGCATTAATCCACACATTACTTAAACTTTTTTAACGTGGCTCACACTCCCTCTGAGTTAAAATAAACGAATATGATACAACCGGTTCTTGACTCGAGAACGAGTCAATCGTTCGTTTGTTATCTGGCTCAGCTCGGTGTTCATCTTCAGTTCTCTCTTTACAGCAGTTCAGTCAGTGTACTGTTTGAGTAAATGAATTAGTAAATGAATTAAATGAATCAGCCACATTAAAAAAGTTAACAGCTTAAGTCATTTGTTGATTAATGCTTATCGGAGACGCGAACCGTTTCAAACGATTCAGTTCGATTTGGTGAACTGGTTCAATCGGTTCACTAAGAAGCACCGGTTAAATTGTGTGATTCAGTCACGAACCAGACATCACTTCACTGCAGTGTTGTGAACGCGCTCACAACAGACAGAGAAGAGAAGAGAAGACAATGCTGAATAAAGTCAGCGTTTTTGCTATTTTTGGACCAAAATGTATTTTCGATGTTTCAACAAATTCTAACTGACCCTCTGACGTCACATGGACTACTTTGATGATGTTTTTCTTACCTTTCTGGATATGGACAGTATACCGTACACACAGCTTCAATGGAGGGACCTCTAAAATCTAAAATATCTTAAACTGTGTTCCGAAGATAAATGGAGGTCTTACGGGTTTGGAACGACATGAGGGTGAGTTATTAATGACATAAATTAAATTTTGGGGTGAACTAACCCTTTAACTTATATTTACAATTTTGAAAAAAAAAAAGTTTCATTAATTGACATTACAGTATGTTGACTGATAAAACACAGCCCTGTTGGGGAAAAAAACAGCAGAAGCATGGCAGCTGGTTTAAGCTGGTCCTAGTTGGTCATGAGCTGGTCCTGGGCAGGAACTAGTTGTTTAGGACCAGCTTAAACCAGGTCATGTCCAATTAAAGACCAGCTCAAACCAGCTACCCTGCTTTTAAACACCGTGGTCAGAATTAGTGGCACCCTTGGTAAATATGTTTTTTTTTTAACAAGTATCACAAATATAAATCCTTTTACTGAACTAAAAGAATTGAAAATAGGGGAAAATCTCATTATGACATAAATGTTTTTCTCAAATACACATTGGACACAATTATTGGAACCCCTAGAAATTCTTATGAGTAAAATATCTGTGAAGTATATTCCCATTCATATTTACAATTCTGAGCAATCCAGGGTGATTATGAACATGAAATTATCCAGACATGGCTTCCTGTTTCACAGGAATATACATAGGAGGGAAACCAAAGTCGAAATTCTCTTGATCATCCATCTTAATGAGAAAAAACAATTAATATATTTCTATTTTTTATGTTGTGGGCCCATATTTCTACCGAAGGTCCTGCATATCAAGTTTAGATGCTTGGTATATTTGATTCTATCAAATACCAACAGATAAAAAATCAAAAAGAGATTCTTTATTTCATAATGGGCCATGTTTGAATCTTCTAACTGGACAATTATCCAAAAACAAACCTTACAAGCTTTACGGAAAATGAGAGGAGTGAACTGAAGAGGAGAAGCATCTCTTGTCAGGTGTTCTCTAACCTCATCAGGCATTATAGGAGAAAACTCAGAGCTGTTACTATACCAAATGGAGGTTTCAAACAGCATTGAATAAAAGAGGGCCGTTAATTGTGTCCAATGTGTAATAGAGAAAAACGTCTATGTCATAATGATATTTCCCCCCATTTTAAATTCTTATTCTCCAATGAAAGCTTAGATTTAGGTGAATGTTTTAAATAAAAGATTAAAATGATTAACAATGCAGATTTATTTTCACAGCCTTCTTTGATCGTATTTACCAAGGACGCCAATAGCCTAATTCTGACCATGACTGTACCTGCATATGCTGCTTTATTCAACAGAGAGTTATTAATCATGGTAACACACGAAAGTAAAACAACACAACCAACATTGATTTAACAACATAAGATGTAATATAAACCCTAATGTACATAATTGATGATAAAAATAAATAAATGAATAAAAAAAGAGAGGAAAGAGTTAAATGTAGTCAAATGTTAAGTGTCACACAGGGAATTTGGTTAATGTCAATTTAGGTTGTTTCACTCTAAATTATATGATTACTTGTTCTTTTGTCTTTCCCACATTAAAAAATACTAAGTAATTTATAGGAAATACTAGCGGTATTAGAGTGTTTTTGAACCACACTAAAGTGTATTATACTGAACATATTATAGTATACAACACTTTGTAAAATGTATGCTACAGCATACTGTAGTATTAACTATAGTGAACTGATAAACTGTAATAAATACTGTAGTATACATTAGTTTTTACTACAGTAAACTGTAGGGTAATGTAGTGTAATATACCCTTTAGTTGTAGAAAACTTGGGTACAGTATTGGGTAGAGTAATTTGTTTATAGATGTTATCTTACCACAGCAACTATAGAATTAACACAACTTCAATTCATTCAAGTAATTTACTATAGTATGGTTAAAAAACACTACAGTGCTTACTAAAGTATTTTGTCTTGTGGTTCACCATTTACCAACCATATTGTGCTAAGCAGAAGTAGGCCTAAGCTATTTTCTGTGCAAATTCCCGACTTCTCACTAAGTTAATGTAATACTATTTGTTACAGAACATTATATATTCATTAAAATATAGTGCTGTAAAACAATAAATCCGTATTAATCGCATCCAAAAAAAAAGGTTTTGATATTAAATACTTTTAAATGTAATTTAAATTATATAAATATATACTTGACCATATTGTGTGAAGCAGAAGTAGACCTAAGCTATTTTCTGAGCATATTCCAGACTTCTCACTAGGTTAATGTAAAACTATTTGTGTTACAGAACAATCAATTAAAATATAGTGCTGTAAAACAATAAATCCTTATTAATCACATCCAAAATAAAAGGTTTTGATATTAAAAACTTTTAAATGTAATATAAATTATATAAATATATACTTGTAAAATATATACTGTATAGGTGTGTATTTATATATACATAATAAATATACACAGTACACACGCATTATGTAGGCTATACAAAAACTTTTATTTTGGATGCAATAATCGTGATTAATCGTTTGACAGCACTATTAAAAGAATATGTTTGAAAAAATACCAGTCTGATTTAATGAGCTATTTTGTGCAACTAACATAAAAGCAAACGACACCGATTACAGAAACATTAACCAGTTAAAAGGTTTATAATAGTCTTTTGCTGTTAAAAAAAAATAGGCTGCTCTCACTTTTCACATTGTGAGGCGTGGTGTAGTTAATGCACACTTAGGCCTATGTGTCACTTCATTTGTGATTTTCTAGACTGTTTGACCGTCTTCCTCTTCGTTTCACAGATTTACATCCTCATATCCGTTAGCAGGTTTTATGAAGGGATCCGAAGGCCGAGGCGTCCGTGTGAGAAGATGCTTCTCTTGGCTCTTCGCTTGGCGAGCTGGAACCAGATTCTGGACCCGTGGGTCTACATCCTCCTCCGGAGAGCGGTTCTGCGCAGACTGCTTCAGCTTCTGCAGCCGGACAGACTCGTGTTTACACACAGCGGCTCCTACGCAGACTCACACAGGAAGAAAATTAGTTTACACTGATCACACACCTGTTTACACTCATTTCAAATATGTTTACATGTGGTCACTCACCAAAAATATATGAAAGGAAGCATTTAAAGAATTTGCTCAAAAAAAAAACTGTTTGAAAATTATTGTTTTTCCTTGTAAAAGAAGCAATCTTTTAGTACCTCTTAAAAAATAATTCAATAAAAGGTTCCTTGAGAGAGAACACTTTCATCACTGTTTAAGTACATCTTTAAAAAGTTATTTTTGTAATAATGTCAGATTTTTGTTCTTATTTAAGGTACTTTTGATATCATTTTAGGAATTATTTATTAATAAAAACGTGTTATTCTTTTAAAGTAGCTATAATATTTATTATTTTCAACTTGGTCACTTATTTAGTAAGAAATATGCTGAAGTGTACTTCTTTTTCACAAGGGTTGAGTTTACAGTTTACAAAAATGTGTATAGTAACCACCATAATAGTTATAACAAAATAAACAAAATAAATGTAAAAAGAAAAAAAAAACTAATCCCATTCATCTCAGTGGTGAAGTATGCTACAACCTTGGCTTCATTGGCATTTATGGAACATCTGCAATTTTAGAATCCCTCAAATGCCCCACAAATGTCCTCTACATTATGTTACTTTTATTATTATTTTTTTTATGCTACTTTAAAAAAAAAAGTTTACAATATATTTACAATATAATTATAATTATATCTATATATGGTTTAGTTTTCTACGTTGGTACTTAGCGAATGATTACTTTTTAACGGGTGCAATTACTTGAGCAGTAAATCTGTTATTTATTGTCACAAAAGTTTGTGCATAAAAGTTACAGTGCTGTCGATGTCTCTATGTCTACTTATCAACCTGTTAAATGCATTCTGTTGATAAAAAAAAAAACACTTGATGTCTTGATTTTCTTTATTTTCTTTTTTTTAATAAAGTTTAAAAACAATGTCGCGTGTGTGTTTCACGTTAAGTATAAATAAAAAATTGCAAACAACATGATAAACCGCGAACTACCCGTTCATGAATGACTCGACGAGCTCCACGCTTTTATTGTGAAACACCCTTTCCTTTCCTTTCAGCCATTTTGAACAGCTTTCTCACCAACTCCGGCTTCATGTTGCTCCAGACAGTCAGTGCTTGTTCGTAAACACATATTTTGTCAAAAAGTTGCTGCATAGGAAGTAAAGAGACTTACAGAATAGTGTATTTCTGAATGTAACAGACTATCGCAGCGAGTCACTCCCACCCCCACCGCTCGGGGTACTTTCACAGGGGTCAGTAGTTTGGACATAACTGTGGTCAGTCAACCTCTAACTGCACTGCAAGGTCGTCTCATGTCTCCGCTGATCAAGGCTGACTGAACTGTATCTCTCTCTACCATAGGTAAGCTTTCATGACTGTGTTATTGCTTTATGATCCCACCATAAACAATCTGTAGACACACATGTCCTCTGAATACTGAAGTGGAGCCCAGCTGTGTTTGTGATTGAAAAGTGATGTACAGCATGGACCTGTTTCAGGATGCACTATGTGGCGAGTGGCTCCCTGTCCTTCGGTTCCCTGGGCCTGCTCCGTCTGTTTGGGGCATCCTGGTCCTGGAGCCTCGCAGCAAGTTTGGGTGTTTACTTAGGAACAGGAGGCTGGCGGTACCTGTATGTGGTGGTTCGTACGGCTAAAAGGGACATCAAGTGAGTGACTGATATTTTGGATTTACAAATTGTTCCCTGCTGAGAAAAACAACAACAAGCTAAACTGGTTGCATGGTTTTATCTGGTCTTCCAGCGTGATCAGAAATGGTTTACAGGCTGGTTTTAGAAGGGATCTATCCACTTCTTTAGACATCAGGCTGGGTGACTACTACAGACAAAACCTGACTGGCACGTTTTTGCTGGTAGACCAGCTTAAACAAGCAAATACCAGACGACTAGCATATGCTGGTTTTAGCTGTTTGTTGTTGTTTGATTGTTTGTTCCATGAAACTTTGAAATTAAACCTAGACATGCAATCAAATTTGACCCTATCCATTTTTTTAATGCATGTCACTGGTCTCACTGTAAACAGTTCATCCGTGCATAATAATGTTCTCTTCCTGTTGCAACATCCGTTTTGTGCCAACTTTAAGTGGTTGGCAAATCAGAGCAGGTTTGGTTATGAAACCAAAGAATCGCTGCCTGTGTGTGTTCACATTAACATAATCCTGGTGAACCTGTTGTGAAATAAGCATGGGGAAATCTTTCCTCCTCACACAAAATTCTCAGTCTGGATTTTGGGTCCAAAATTTTGCAATTATTAATTGAGACTTCAGAGCTATGAAAGATGTGAATATTAAACAAGTGCATAGCAACTTAAATGACTAGTGATTCACTGTATTATTTTCAGCCTGCTTGAATAACCGATTTCTCCTCCTCTTGTCCCATCAGTGGTCTTTATGTGCTGATGAGGGTTAAACTGGCATTATGGCATCATATTCGAAACCGAAACACCATACCCTCCATCTTCGCACAAACCGTGGCTCGGCACCCAGACAAGCCTGCGCTTGTGTATGAAGCCACTGGTGAAACGTGGACTTTCTCCCAGTTAGATCAGATCTCCAATGCTGTGTCCCACTGGGCACTGAGCCAGGGCTGGGCCGCAGGAGACGTGGTGGCGCTCTTCATGGAGAGCCGGCCGCTCCAGGTGGCGCTCTGGCTGGGCCTGGCCAAAGTAGGCGTAGAAGCCGCGCTCATCAACTTTAACCTCCGACGGGATTCGCTCCTACACTGCTTGGGGGTGTCAGCATCCCGAGCGCTGGTTTTCGGAGCAGAGCTAGTAGACGGTGAGCCTATGACCTTCTCTCTAACTTTTACCTGGATCATGCAACTAATTAATTGCACGTGCCTCTCTGTGTGCATGCAGCCGTGTCTGAAGTGAGCTCCTCTTTGAGCGAGAGCATGGTGCGGTTCAGCACGGGAGACCTCAGACCGGACCAGATGGACGCTCTGAAATGTCACCCCCTTGACTCCATTCTGGCGTCTGCCCCTCGAAACCCACCGGTCTGTGCCGTGTCCAAGGGCTTCAACGGTGAGTTCAACAGCATTACGAGGTTTTAGCTGTAGAGCAGAGTTGACGAACACATGGGTCACGGGTCGGATACGGCTTGTGGAAGAGTCTTTTTTAATTTTTTTATTAAAAGGGTCATGAATTGATATATAAAATTTTCCTCAAATACATATTATCGCAAGTAACTCAAAACTTCCTTGTTAGTCCAAAAACAGCTTTTATTGAAGCCAAGCAGACTCATTTCTTACTACAAGGATTTAATTATGCAGTCAATATTGATACAGATCAAAGCATCTCCCTCTCTTGCACGTGTTTGGATCACAACAGGTCACTTGGAATAAATATATAATTATATATAGATTTTCCAAATGTTGTGCAGCGTTTAGGCGTGGAAGAACACTGTCTTTGCATGCCTTGAACACAAGCTTTGCAAACACACTTTTATTAATAAAAAAGGGACAGGACTGTAATGCTGCAACACATAAGTATGAGTATGAGAAGTATGAGAGCTGTGATAAATTGTTTTGATATGTAAGGTATTGATAAGTAAAATAAATGCATTTTGGTTTATTCATCATGCAAGATCAAGCCATTAACTGAATATTCATATTTACATTGTACTTAAGTCAAACTGATAAGTAGTAAAATAACTAAACCTTAAAAACCATATAGACATTTTTAAAAACAACAAAAAATGACAAAACACATCAAAGTTACTAATACTTCAAATAAAATGAAAATGCAAGCAGAAAATGTAAAATTAAAATTTAGTTCAAAATATTAACAAAATACATTTCATGTGTCAATGCTGTTAAAATAGCAACAATAGCTGATATTGACTTGAGCTGTCTATCACTTCAGTTCAGTGACAGTTCTGCTCTCACCAAAACTCCTGTTATAATCACTGAAACCATCTCCAAAAGTAATCTCATATTTACATTACATTGTGTTCAAACCAGTTTCAAAAACAGGGTAAAAAGGCTATTAATTTTCCAATTATGACTGTGTTCGATGTGCCAATGTGGACCTTAGGGAATATTATTAAAAAATGTTATCAATTCATGACCTCTGTAAATGGGTATAATGTATTTAAAATAAAAAATTTTAGCTACAGAAACACAGATAAACTGTAAAAAATTTTCTGTTGCATGTAAACCCAAATCTTTTTATCCTACAAGAACACCAAGTTATTCCCCTTTTAAAAAGCAGCATGCACAGTTAAAATGAGTTTGACACTCGTACTGTAGAGCTTCAAGTGAATGGATCAGGTGGCATTATCATCGTCTCTGTGTGCACATTACTTTGACTATCAGCGCACTGGAGTGTTACATTTATTCCATGTCTTGTGCTTTTACCATCTCTGCTGCTGCAGTTTTGTAGCAAAATGTCTGTTGTGGGCCATTATTTAAGTTTTTATGAAGGTATGTTAGAAACTTCTAGACAGTTAGTGTAAAGCCATTACAATGGACAGATGGTATTAGAACCATGTAAAAACTGTGTCCGCTTATCCTGGTGGCTAGTTGTGTTTATTTTCAGTTATTAGTATGTAAAGTGTATTTTTGATGTCCTCCCTTCCGTGAGAAAGTATTCCAGTTCTCCGAGACTGCATTTGCCCTCTATTCATTACAAAATATGGTGGATTACCTATTGCTCAAGTCGTAATAAGACCACTTCAGAATGTGCTGCTGGCAGAGTTGTTGGTTTCTTTGCATATAAGCCCAAATCAGTGACAAAGTTTGAGTAGCATATTAATTAGATTTTTAATCTGCAAGTCACAGAGATCTGTTAACTCAGATAAATGTATCCACTGTTCTGAAGTGGTCCTCAATTCTGTCAACAGCTCCTTCGATGATACAAGAAAATAATCTAATTGAAGATAAGTGTCTGCGTGAGAAAAGGCAAGCGTCAGAAAAAACAGAGACAGAAATATCTGAATGCCAGCATAGCATAAATTTAGAATGTTTCAGATTTTCAAAATCTCAGAATAGAACATTTAGAATGTTTCAGAATTTAAAAATCTTAGTATGGCATAATTGCACTGTGTTCTGTTCAGCATAGAAAATGCAAAATTCAATATGGATATGTAAATCGTTATTCATTTTTATCCATTTTTTCCCCCTTTCTGTCACAGATCGTTTGTTCTATATCTACACGTCTGGCACCACAGGACTCCCTAAAGCTGCTATAGTGGTGCACAGCCGGTAACCTGCTCACAGACACGTCACATTCATAAATCTCAGAGAGAAATACTATTAGGCCCATTTTTGAGTTTTCATAAACTTCTTCTGTTTCCAAGATATTACAGGATTGCTGCCTTTGGGTACCATTCTTTTCGAATGCGGCCAGATGACATCATCTATGACTGTTTACCCCTCTACCATTCAGCAGGTATATTGTACATATGACAGACAGCTGCTGACATTATAAGCTTTCAATGAATATGTCATGAGCTGTTGGTTTCAGACTGTTGCAGATTGTACAAACAGCTCAACGCATGCTGTGCGTCTGTTGAATTGACTCTTTTACAGGTAATATTATGGGGGTGGGCCAGTGTCTGATTCAGGGTATAACTGTGGTGGTCAAGAAGAAGTTCTCTGCAAGCCGCTTCTGGGAAGACTGCATCAAATATAACTGCACTGTAAGTCACTTTTGTTATGGTAATTAATAACAAATATGAATGCCCTAGATTATGAATATGATCATTTTAAGCATTTTGTAACATTTTCACTATTTACATATAGTTAAAAAAAATCTTTATACCATTTCCAACAAAGATTTGAGAAATGAGAAATTTATATTTGGGACCCTGTACAACAAAACCAGTCATTAAGGGTATATTTTTCTGTATTGAGAAAGATTCAGAAAGCTGAATAAATGAGCTTGATTAATGATTTGTTAGAATATGATGATATATGGTCGAGATACAACTATATGAAGATCTGGAATCTGAGGTGGAAAAAAAAATCAAAATGTTGAGAAAATTGCCTTTAAAGTTGAACAAATTAAGTTCTTAGCAATACATATTACTCATAAAAATTTAAGTTTTGATATACTTATGGTTTTAAATGTACAAAATATTTTCATGGAGCATGATCTTTTCTTAATTACCTTAATGATTTTTTGCATAAAAGAAAAATCATTAATTTTGACCCAAACATGTATTTTTGGATATTACTTCAAATAAACCCCAGCGACTTTGGAGTGTACTCACCTTTTAAGTCGACGTTGCTTTAAAAAAAAAAAAAAAAATCATCTTTCTCTTAGGTTTATACCATTTGAAACTGAATTAACCTAAAATAAAAATGCTATTTATATGATAATTTTAAAAGATGTACGGACATAAGGACCTCCAAGGGTCCTCTCTTTCCGACCAGTTCTGTTTGTATGGTTATCTTTTCACATGATGATAGAATAGCATTCTGCATGTTGGTTATTTATGCATTTAGCAGTCTTGATATTCAATGCCAGGTTTATTTCACAAATAGATTAGAAAGCAGGCTTAAGAAGAGGAAAAATTGGTGTGTGTGTGTGCGTGCGTGTGTGTGTGCGTGCGCATGTGTGTGTGTTAAATGCATTGGTTTAAGGTTGGAGTGGTTAAGGGCTTGTGGAAGAGGTGTGTCTTCAGCTGCTTTTTAAAAAATGTGATGGTGTCAGCAGTTCGGATGGAGGTTGTTAGCTTATTCCACCAGAGAGGAACAGAGAGGGTGAAGGTTGTGGAAACTGAGATTTTATATAATGGATCAATCAAAAATATCAAAATGCATTGTAATATACAATAGAAAACATAAGAAAAAACAAGCCATTGTTTGAATGAAATGCATTTTTAATGTTCTTTTAAATAATACATCCAGTACATGATTTGTTTATCTTAATGTATCTTAATGATTAATTGTTAATGAATAAGTGAACTGAGCAATAAAAAATATAAATGGGTCACATAATCATGGATAGTGCATGCTCTTACAGCAGGTTTTTTTTTTGCTCACTTTCTTGCAGGTTGTGCAGTACATAGGTGAGATTTGCCGTTACTTGCTGTCTCAGCCTGTGCGCCCCTCTGAGCGACAGCACCGTGTGCGTCTAGCCGTGGGAAATGGGCTGCGGCCGAGCGTGTGGGAGGCTTTTATGGAGCGTTTCGGAGTGAAACAAATTGGCGAGTTCTATGGAGCCACCGAGTGCAACTGCAGCATTGCCAATATGGATGGCAAGGTCGAGTATCAGTGTTGTTCTGAGAACGTTGAATATGCAATTATCCATTGTAACAGGTAAATGAATAGTAAAAACTCACTCTGAACGCTGCAGGTTGGGGCTTGTGGTTTTAACAGTCGCATTCTGCCAAACGTGTACCCCATCCGGCTGGTGAAAGTGAATGAGGAAACCATGGAACTGGTTCGGGACAAGCAGGGACTGTGTGTGTCTTGCCGACCTGGTGCGTTCACAGCCATGTACTCTTTGATTTATATGTTTCCCAAATATAAGTTAATGAACTAGGTTTCACATCATTTTAGATCTAATCCTTCTAATAGAAATCTGATATACGGTGGCCTCAAAACATATTTGGACACTTGAAATGGGTCATGAAATAGATTTTTTTCTTTAATTATTATTTTATTTTTACTATAGGTATATAATAGTTTTTTTGCACAATGAATATGTAAAAAAAAAAAAGATTATTTTTCACCCTCATTCTGATCCTCTCTCTAAAGTGAATTGTTTTAAGGGGCGTGTCCTTTAAGGGGCGTGTCAGGAATCAGCCACTGTTATAATTGGATAACATTATAGCACAAGAAACGGTATCAACACCCCCTCGCAATTGCATGCGAGTGTTTTGACAACATGATCAAAAATAAAATGCTTCATGATCCAGTGTAGACAAGTGTTGTAATTTCTGTTTGCTTTTGAAACAGCACGACACTCACATTCAGCGGGATCAAGTGTCAGCCATTAGATCCAAAATTAGCCATTTTTGGAGCTTAATTAAATAAATTCTTTGTTTATAATGAGGAGGGCATTTTAAGAAATTAAACTTGCAGGATGTTTTAATGGTACAAGACCACTTATATGCCAAAAGATCAAGGCAAATTTGATTTCTCATGTCATGACCCCTTTATAAGTGTATTAATGTCATTGCGTTACGTAAATTGTCAAACTAAATGCCATTAAAAAAAAATCCAAATGGCATTTATTTTCATTTGTTAAAAAATAAGCACACTTATCAAGTTAAAAGGGTTATTATTTGACTCCATCAGACTAGAAAAATTAGCATTTTGCTCCCTCAGACTTCTTTTGTTCTCTTATCATAGGTTTTTCTCTTCGTGTTTTGACTTCCATTCACAGGAGAGCCTGGGCTGTTGGTGGGGAGAATAAATCAGGAGGATCCTCTGCGTCGGTTTGATGGGTACGCTAGTCAGGATGCCACCAGGAAGAAGATCGCCTACAATGTATTCAAGAAAAACGACTCTGCATATCTGTCAGGTGCACCTGTAACACACTGCAAAGAAGTGTCAGTGTCTAGAAGTTTCTAACAGTGTGAAAGTTACCGCTGTGGAAAGTGAAATGAAAAGTTATTTCAATGTACTCAGTTATGCTCGAAAGTTAACATTACCCTTGCAGAATGTGCAAAATGTTAATAATTGAAACAAAATAAGAGTGATCCTAAAAATTGCATGTTATTTTTTATTTTGTACTGTTCTGAATAAGCTATTTCACATAACAGAGATTTACATATGCTCCAGAAGACAAAATAATGACTGAATTTATACAAATGAGCCCATTCAAAAGTTTACATACAAAAGTGTGGCCTTCTTGAGCATCCGTACATGTCTCCACCTTTTGTATGAGTCCCTCAGATGTCCTCAGAGTGAAAATATGGATCTCAAAATCATACAGTCACTTTTAGAAAGGGTTCAAATATGCAGAAGATGCTGGAAAATCAAAAAATATGCAAGACCTGGAGGATTTTTCTGAAGAACAGCAGGCAGTTGAACTGCTCAGGACAGACAAGGGACTCATGAACATTTATCACAAAATATAAAAACAGACATGGATCATCCAGGAAATGACACATAGTAATAAGATTCCATTTTTATAATTCGTTTTTATAAATTCTTATTATTTTAAATTGTGGAGCATATGCTCTGTTGTGTGCAATAATGTATTCAGGACAGTAGGACCTACTAAATAAAAAATAACTTTCATGATCCCTCTTATTTTGTTTCAATTCTTAATATTTTGCACATTCTGCAAGGGGTATGTAAATTTATGAGCACAGCTGTATATGACTAATACGATGTGAAGTTCTGATCACGACGACTCTCAATATTATAAAGACTAGTCGACCTCCATTGAGTATGATAGTGAGGATTGTGTTCTTCCGCTCGTAAGCTTATTATTTGCTCCAGACACACTGCTGATGGGTCCAAAAAAATCCAGTTTGTCACATTATTCCATAAAACATTCTGCCAAAACACCACAGGTCTATCCAAATTATTTGTAGCATTAGCATACTGAAGTGTACTTTTTTTTTGTTTTTCTTAGTCAAGAGATAATTGTTATTTTTCTTCAACACCCTCAAAGGTTTTGTGTTTCAGCACATTTTAAACTTAAAAATTAGCTGTTTCACTACGCAGTACACTTATTGTGTTGGTATGGTGTCTCTTAGGTGATGTTTTAGTTATGGACGAGCTTGGATACATGTACTTCCGGGACAGGAGTGGTGACACGTTTCGTTGGAAAGGTGAGAACGTGTCCACTACTGAAGTGGAGGGAACACTGAGCAGCCTGCTCGGACAAACTGATGTAGCAGTGTTTGGAGTAAACGTACCAGGTGAGACAGATAAAGCAGATTTTGTTGTCCTAAAATTCACAGGACCCATGATTCCATATGTATACGTCAGATATCATCATATACAGTGTGTGTGTTTTATAGGTGTGGAGGGAAAGGCTGGAATGGCTGCCATTGCTGACTCGACAGGAAACTTCAACTGTAATTCTTTCCTGAAAGAGGTTCAGCAAGCTCTTCCTCCTTATGCACGGCCAATATTTCTGCGCATCTCCCCATGTGTAGATACCACAGGTGAGGACAGATCACCCAGATGCTATACGGCCTGGAATCCACAACATATTAAGTATTATGCCATATATGCACGCAAGCAATATAAAATGTGAATATCACAATGATTAATGTGCTTTTATTGAGCTATTAAGCTTTTCATTAAGAAAACTCACAAATTGTGAATACGAGAGCATTTAGACAGAGATATTTGCTTTCTTCAAAGGAATGATTTCTCATCATCATTTAAAAAATATCCGCAGAAATCCCAGCATAACATTTCTCATATATTAAAATATTGGAGTAAAAAAATTACAATGTTTCTCTTAATAACTACATATTACATAGGTAAAATGTAAAGAAATTACTAAATATCATTGTGCATTGTTGTTTATTTAAACTCGATTTCTACTGAACTTTTGGTCATGGCATTGGTCATATTTAAATAAAATATATAATTACTCATTTAAAAACAAAAAAAAAAAAATTTTAATTTTTTTTCTTCTCAAATAAATGTATGGGTCACTTTTTTTTTTTTTTAATATTATGATTATTAGGGCTGTTTCAATATCAGATTTTCACTGTATTCCTAATTTCAAATTTTTCTGTCATGCCATGGACATTTAATCTCAGAAAGAAAAGTATAGGTCATATTATTTAAATAAAATATATTTACAATTTTTTTTTTTAAACCTTAATATTTTCATGTTGACTAGATTAGGGTTTTATAACCTTTATCAGAGCCAGTTTGCATCTTGAATGGGTTTTTTTTTTAATCTACCTGGCTACAGTGGCCGTTTGTTTAAAATTATGAAGAAAAAAAAATCATCCTTTTCTAAAATATTAATATGCATGCTGCGAGCTGATTTCCTACTCTAAACTCTTCACAGGAACATTTAAAATTCAAAAGACCAGACTGCAGAGGGAAGGATACGATCCACGGCTCACAGCTGACCAGATCTACTTTCTGAACTCCAGAGCAGGCCGTTACGAGCTCGTGACCGAGGAGCTGTACAACGCTTTGGAAGAAGGCAGGATATCCCTTTGAGACAAAGAAGAGACCTACCTGGTCTTCTAACCTGTGACAGCTCCCAGTGTTACCATGGTGCAACAGAACTCATTCAGATTTCTTCTGCTAGTATTTAGACAGTTTTTGCATTTAAATTTTAGTTTAAATTGAAAAAAAAAAAGCTTTTGAATGGGTTTCTTCAATTTGGTAGCAAGCTGTCTTCACAATGACGAGCTGAATATCTGATATGCAATAGATGAGACAGTGAGAGAGAATTATTCTAGTTTGTTATTCTGATTTGATGGTAGCATACAGGTGACAAAATATATGTGCACTCCCAATTTAACCATTTTTTTTTTTTTTTTTTTTTTAAACACAACCACTTAAGCCAACAGGATGAAAGATACAATACTCCACTGTCTGGTTTGGACACTGTAGACCAGGCGTGGTGAACGTCTGTCCTGTAGAGTTTTGGTTTAACCCTAATCAAACACACCTGCACAAGCTCATCGAGGTCTGAAGGTTCACTAGGACGCTACAGGCAGGTGAGTTTTTATTAGGGTTGGAGCTGAACTAACCAGGACAAGAGTTCATCACCGCTGCTATAGACTTAAATCAATACCTTTTGAGCCTGAAAAGATGATAATGAGTGTATTTTAACAGACTTGAGCTTTTTACTACATAACTGTTGTTAAAATGCCTAACTCCAAAGTGACTTTTAGAAAGCTGAAAGATACAGCAATATCATTGTAAAGAGCCACAACAAAGTGCCTTAGATTTTACCTCCTCCAAGATTTACTCATGTGTGATATGACAAGATGAAATGCCTCACACTGACAAGAGAACAAAGATGTTTTGAAAACTAAAACCATGTAATCACATTAATTTACTTCAGACTTCTGACTGGTTAAAAGAATAAATAATCGTTTTTACTACAGACTCCTCTTTTCTGATTCTAATGTCCTGACATAAACATGACATTTTTGTTAAATGTATGGGTCGTACTTAAATAAATGATATAATTACCAAATAAATAAATAAAATAATTCTTATTAGAGCAGTTACAATTTCAGATTTTCACTGCATTTTTCTAATTTTATTATCCTGAGCCTGACATTTAAATGATATTTAATGTATATTAATAATATATTTTATCATTTTCACTGCACTCCTTATTTTCATCTCCTTGTGTTGATGTTTACTGTTTCCTGAATCTCACAAAAATTGTGCTTAGGTCATATGTTAAAATATATAATAATTGTTAAAAATACATGCAAAGATATTCACATTTTAATAATATAATTCTTATAATGGCTGTCACAATATCTATAATATTTTCGCTACACAATAATCGTGGCCAAAAGAATTCACAAAATACGATTAAATTGCGATGTCTATTCATCTTCAACTTAAATAAATAACACTCAAAAGACGGATTTTTACAGAATCCAAAAAAAACAAGCAAAACTTTGTTCAGGTGCGGGTAGAGTATCTCTCTTTCACCTGTCATCTCTGATGTGATTTTGTGTGGCAGCAGTAGCAAGACATTGGCTGTTTCACATACTCTCTGAGTGGGCACTTTTGAATAAGTAATTACTTTGCGACCATGAAAAAAAGTACAATGTAGCATAAATGTAATTTGGCCATACTACCTTTGTCACATTGTCATTCACAACTCCTCTCCTGTGGCCTTATGGCATTGAAAAGTGTCCATTGGATGCACACTTCAGAATCACGCCGGTAGGTCACCTGGGCACTTGTGTAGACTGTAAATTCATAAATCCTATTTATTTCACATACTGTTTTTAGCCTACTATACCAATTATCAGGATGTTTAAAATCCAAAACAAGTGAAACTAAAGGTTATTTCTTATTTCTTAAGTCACCCACACGCAACATGTGTAAAGCCGGGCCCACATTGTGCCATTTTTAATAGTCCTTCACGATTGATACTTGTCAGACTGTAAAAACATGATGATCATGTCACACTGTGGGATCTCAGTTGTCATTAATGTCAGACTTTATGACAGTTAAGATGCATTAAAAATGAATGCGTGCAAGAACGCGAGCTGCATTTCACTTAACCTCTTAAGCACAAATGCTATTTTGGGGATTTCCGTTTTTCATTTTCCTACCTAATTTTGAATGCTTCCCTATACTAATGCTACAGTGTAAGCTCAGAAAGTTTGGTATAATTTCAAAGGAAACCCTTTGAAATTACATAAAACACTGTTGAAATTGATAAAAATGACAATATATGCTGTCTGTGTTATAATAAATAGGGAAAAAAACAAGGCGCTTTTTTATTTTATTTGTGTAAACTGAAGTTTGAAATGGTATAACTCAGGCATTGAAGGGGCTGGCAACTTCAGACAAATGTCTTGTGATTCTTCCAACTGTCTGCTATTAGAGGAAAACAGAAATTTCTTTCTATCCTAATCTATGCAAAAGTTATTCTATTCCAACTGAAGGAAGGAATAATACCATTTTTGTATAAAATTTTTGTCTAAATAAGTATGAAGTCATCTTTTGCACACTTGCAGTATGGAATAATGTGATCTCTGTATATTATTTGACAGAAAACACTCAGAAGTTACATAAAAAGCTGCTGTTTGTGACAAATAGTATTATTTATGTTGTTTCACATATGATGAACCATCTCAATACAATGTGCTTTTTTTGTGTGTGGGTTTTCTGAAAGAGAATAAAGTCATATTACACGATAGCAGCATGCATAAAATTATAAAAAATATCTGGTCTATCACAATCTAAAATAGAATCCACAATCTCCAGATTCATATCGTTTCATTTATGTCTATTCTGCATCGTGTAGAGATTGAGAGACCTTGCCGGTCTCTTTCATATTTCATATTTTGATTTTTTATCAGCGTGTATTTTGGTTTCGGTTTCTACACAGTGTAAACAAGCTCCCCGAAGCTTTTGCGCGAACTTCGGAGCGTCAACAAACTAATTTATGTTTATTCCCCCAGTACTGTACGGATTACTGTACATTCACTGAGATGCGGTCGAACACTGCACAGTTATGAAAATAAACATATTAGCTTATTGCTAGCGAAGCTTCCAAGCCTCAGAATAAAGAATCAAATGTATGAAAGCGAGTAGCACGCGTATAGGCTTACCAGATGCGCGTCCTGACCTCTCCACGGCGAAGGTGGCCACCCAGAACTTGTTTTATGAATATTATGCATTATAAATCCGTAGCGTCGGCCATTAGTAGTTTTTTCCTCGCGTGTCCTTTGTTTAGAAGCAGCCAAAGACTCAGTTTCCCAGAGACCATTGCGTCTCCACAAGCGGAAAAGAGTGGGCAGTCGCTGTCCAGTTCCAGCACCCCCGCGGTGCTGAATTCACACCTTCGATTGGAGGAACGACTTGTGAATGACAGCCATCATGACAAATAGCGCTTCACAAAAGAGGTCAGACGTCTATACCAGAAGAAAGGCTTTTAGACCCATCAATATGAGTAAAGCCCCTTTCACACTGCCATTCCGGCAAATACAGGGGTAAAGTGTTCCTGTAATTGTTTCCTGGTCGCTAGATTTGGCACTTTCACACTGCCAGTGATGACCCGGTATATGTGCGTGCTTTCACACACAACCCTTGAAGATCCCGTAACGACACGTGACATCAGCGCGTGACGTGTAATGTACGAGTCGACAACGCTTGGCACGTTATACTTAAACTGAAGCAAGCAAACGATCTCAGTGTCAGCGCGGAAAGTGAGGAACTAACTGATCTGTGCTTCATTACAGTTTGCACATATGTTTTCGTCGCGAATGTTGATCTTCCTTCAAAACAGCCGGTAAAAAAGTCGCGCGATAACGCGCGTCATCACTTCGATACCGAATTAGATCTGGCTTTTGTTCACACAGCGCTCGTTCCGGATCGATTACCGCAATGTTACTATGTCCCCGACCCGGGTTCGATTCGGTAATCAATTCCGGGACGTGGTTGCTTTCACACAGAAGGCGACCAGGCAATGTTACGGGAATATTGCGGGTCCGACGTGCAGTGTGAAAGGGGCTTAAGAGATCTTGTCAATCATACAGCTCTTGGAGCGCTTTTGCGCACTTGTACAAAACGCTTTATATCTCAGCAATGGAAGCACGCAGAAACGTAAAAATGGTCTTGTTTGAAAGAAGAGATTCTAATCTAAAAGATTATATCGAGTATATAGGTATGCGTGGCTGTTTGCGGCTGACTGAAGCGGTGCAAAATGTATAAATAATAAGGTGAGAAATTTTACATCGCGATTCTGTTGAAGATCATTCGATCTGTGATTGTCACACAATAAAATGATCTACATCATCAGATTCCTGAGAATGAGAGCTTTCTTGTGATATATGACTTGACTGTTTTGTGAAAAATATTTTAAATACACATTCTTACGAAAACGTATTCGCAATCGTTAGATGGAAATTTATGGGGGGGGGAAATATATTTCTTAGCTTAATTTGACTACTTTATGTATCATAAAACCCCAATTAATGGTATTCTTTGTAAAGAAAACACTCTAAGCTTTCAAATGAACCCATTTTTGGGCAAATGCCATATAAGGAAGGATATGCAAATGAGACACAAACATGTGGCATGCTATTTTCGGACCCGGTACCGGGTCTGCAGAGTTTAAGATTAAGGCTGAAATGTTTCTGGATCATTGCTGTCTATGGCTGGATCAGAGAGCTCTAGGAAATGAAAACAGTGGCACCACCGGGGTTTATCACAGCAAAGACAACATATCGTTTGAATTCTGTGAGCAGAGGACAGGAGAGAATGAGTTTATGCAGCTATAAGAAATCTCTAGCATTAATTATGATCATGGCTTGTCTTGAAAACAGTTTGGCGTTCTTGGTAGGACAAGTCACTGCAGGAGTGCGCACCAAATCTTCTGGCACTGCCAGAATTTCATAACAGAGGTCAAATTTAATCGTGACAGCCATTATACAGCTGTCGGTGAACGTGTCAAACCAGCAATCAAAGACAACAGATTTCAGCCTTGGATTATAGGAATTTTTGGGGATTTTTGAAATTTGTCTAAGACGACCAAATAGTGGCCAGATTCACTCAGTGTGAGCCGGGCTTGACACGAGAGGTGAGACTTGAGGAAAGAGACGCTGAGAGGCACGTTCTTCACCTCAGTCTGTCTTAATAGAGATCCACGCTGGCAACACTTTCAGTGGGTGCTCCTTACAGGCGCTGCAGAAGTATGGGAATGCTCTCGAAGTGATGATGTCCGTGAAGGTGAACAGAGGCGTTCTCTCTCGTGGGTCGTAGAAAGTCACCCTGGACCTGTTCATGTCCAATACGACTCTCACCACCTGCGGCTCCTTAGTCATAGTGAGCGGGGACCATGGGGCAGTACAGGCCTTATACTCTCCGTTTCGTAGCCTAATGGTCCAGAATCCCTCTGCAGGGGTCAGTACGTGCTTTCCCTTCCGGCTGATGGATGCACTTGCAACTCCAATGACCCAGTAAGTGTTGTTTTTGACCTCCACGTCCCAGCTGTGTCGCCCAGAGCTGAAGCCCTCGTAGCCCAGCACCTCTGCACCTATATCGAAGCGCTCTGGGTTTTCTGGGAGTTTAAAGGTCTGAGAACAGCACTGTATTGTAGTCAGATCCTCCGACAGGAGGAAGCAGCTTGCCGCAGTGTTTGGATCAAGAGTCACTGGAGCTGCAGCAAAGGAATAGTTTGAAAGGTAAAATACTAATGTTTATATTTATATTTAATGGCATCTTTAAAGCAACTGTGAGTAAGTTTTTTCTTTTTTCTTTTTTTTTGTCTTTTATGGGTCCTGATAAATGTGCAAATGACTTGGTGGTTTGATACTGAATATACTCACTATATCGAATGGTTTCCATCATTCTTTCCCAGACTTTAAACTTTAATGAGCCTAGATGTTTGGCTACATCAAGCAGTGAACCTGTTATCATCTCTGGGTCCTGGGGAATACGCCAGGTTCTGTCAATATAGCACAGAATACAGAGTTATTCTGGGACTAGGTCACAGAGCAAATTATACTTAAGATGAGGGGACACAGGAGTACCTCTTTATGGTGTCTTTATAATTCTAGGTTAAATGAAATAGAAGCAGATTACTGAAAGTGCAGCATATGAATTGTAATTTGTGTTTTAAGTCATTCCTTTACGTATGTTCACCTTGAGGAATGGGATATCCTGAGATCTCATCTCCTGTTCAACAATTCTTATAGTGTTGCTAAGTGAAGAGATGTCATTGTCCAAATCTTCAATCTTATCATTCATCATCTGCCTTTTCTGATCCTCCTCCTGCTTTAGCACCGAAAGCCTGGACGCCTCCTCGTGTCTCAGGAACTGGTGCAGTGCCTCAAACTCCTCTCGTATCTGCCTCTCTGTGTTCTCTGCCTGACTCTGTAATGAGAACGTTATCATTTACTTTTTCTGAAATGGGTAATTGATTTTTCTCTTTCTATAATTGTGTTATTTAACAAAGCCAATTCGAAACTAAAATACCTTAATATGGTCTATTGCTTGCTCACAAGTGAGTTTTGCTTTTTGGAAGAGCTTCAGTTTATGCTGAAGTGGTTTCAAAGCATTTTTGAGTTCCTCCTGAATACAAATGATAACACACACACAAAAAGAGTTGGTAATCACTAGATGTGCCTGTAATGAAACTCACCTGTTTAATTATTCATTTAGATACACCCAAACCTTTTTGAACTTTTCTGTTAAATCTCTTTGGGACAAAAACAAAATATGAAGACACCAGTATCCACAATAAGAATGGACCCTTATCATAGCCTTTGATGACTTTTTATGTTTTTTTTTTTTTAATGTAATGTACATTTATAGCAGTGTTTCCCTGGAACTTACTCACGAAAGTCTAGTCAACGATGCTGCAAGGGATTCATAATGCTCCTGAAATGCTGTAAATTAAATCTTTCACTTTATATTTTATCGTTTCGTAGAAAGGCATGGTTTATGCTTTTGGGAGAAAAGAGTGCAAAAGTAATAATTTCTAACTCTAGAGAAGTTCACCCTGCTATAGTTTATTGGAGTTTTCCAAACTTCAAAGTGTGGAAAGGGTTCATTAGGAGGAAAAACCACTAGAATTAAGTCTTGACCATGGATGAATTACAGCCCAGAACAATGGGATAAGAATTGGACATCCATGAACCCCACCATTTGGTAAAAGGTTCTTCATTAAAATCTTCATCACTCTAGAAAAACAAAAAGGTTCTATTAAGAACTGTTCACTGAAAGGTTCTTTGGGAACCCAAAACAATTCTTCTGTCATCACTGCGAAACCCCCATTTTTGGAAACTTTACTTTTGAAACAGTTGTTCAAACATAACTGTGGGAAATAAATCCATCCATTCATTTTCCAAACTGCTTGTCCAGCACTGGAGTCTATCCCCATGTTTTGAGAACCACCTTGGATGGACTGCAATCCCTTCTAAATTCTAACCAAACCAGACCTTGCTTAGCTTCTTAGATCAGGCCAATGACATATGATAAATATTCTGACATTTTAGTGAAACCAAGATATGATAATGTCTTGTTACCCTTTTCAACTCCCTGGTCTAATCAGAATGATAAGATGGGGCCTTGTAACCCTAATCCGTCCTTGGTCTTGACCTTAAGAGATTTTTAGATTCTGAGGATTTTTTATTTTTTTTTAGATACTAGTGTGTACTTTCACCATCTCTAAACTAAGCGCATGGGCATCTGGTTTCAGCCCTAGCAGGAGGCCTCAGCCCTAGCATACTGCTATTAATAGTCTGATAATGAACCCAGCTACGTATCCATAAATACAATTTCCAAGGACCTAAAGAGAAGGAACGGTTGTCCAAATGGTTATTCTCATGAAAATGTTTTTGGTTTCCTTCTTGTCCTTGAATTGAAGGTACAATTGTTGAAACTATAGATTAGATTTAACATTGTATCTAAACAATGTCAAACAGTGATGCAAGTGACCATGAATCTGTATGTAGACATACCTTGCAGTCATGTGAAGCTTCATTTAAGGGATATAACCTGTGACTCTTGTGGTTGGCAGATGATTTGCATGTGCTACAAGTGGGTTCCAGGTCCTCCAAACAAAAGAGCGTCAAGGTCCCGCCATGCTCCTTGCACGCAAGAGGGTCATTTTTGCAGCGCTCCAGAAAGCCCTCGCAGGTCTTTTCAAGTGTGGTGTTGACTATGAGCTCCCCCATAGATGATGGCTGAAAGCAAAGGGGGCATTCGCAAGATCCTCCACCATTCCACAGGCTCTCCAGACAGAGTTTACAGAAGCGATGTCTGCAAAACAGCACTACGGGCTTTTGTAGGATATTTCCACAGATGGGGCATGACAGGTCTTCTGCAAGATGTGACTGCTTTGAGGCCATTGCTCCTTTGAGCCCTTCATTGCCCAGTTGGGTCACAAGGGGATACTATGCCCTCCCTCCCACTTAGATTACCCTTGGGAGATCTGTCTTCTGATTGGCTGCAGTATTTGCTCAGAAAATACTGTACATCACTGAGCAAGGTCTTGGCCGACACATGATATCTACTGATGAATGCCTAAACATTCTTTCTGTATATTATGTAACATCAAGCTCCTGGAAAGCGATTTGAACCCGGCACTGACGTAAGAGGAAACATGTCAAGATTTTCTTTGGAGAAGATAATGTATGCCACCTCATAAGAATAATTAAAAGGCAGGATAAATAAACATAGAACTGGCAAGAACAGTGGTGTGGAAAACGTTTTTGCACCCTCCTGATTTTCAGTGTTACTCTGAATATCAGAGGTACTTTAACCGAAACATTTCCATGAATCTTCATAAACACCACAATAAAGTTAAATCTTTCATGCATTCATTAGAGATGGATATAAAACATTCAGCGCTATTTGTAGTTAATGCTGCTAATGGAGCTGTAACCAGTATCTGGTTGCACCCCCATTAGCAGCAATAACTGCAACCAAATGTTTCCTGTAGTTATTTCTATGGAGGAATTTTGGCTCACTCCTGCTTGCAGAACTAACTGCTTCAGCTCAGTGACATTTGTAGGTGATGTCGCGTGAACGCTGTGCCTTATATGTTGCCACTTCAACCACACTTCGTTAGGGTTCATTCTGGAATATGTCAAGACCATTTATTTTTCTTTAGGGATCATTGTTTTGGACCATAACCCAGCCAGGGTTCACCTTAAATTTAAAACCAGCGTCTTTACATTCTCCTCAATAATTTTCAGGTACAGAGCAGAATTTATAATTCTTTCAATGATGCCAAGATGTCCAGTTACTGATAAAGCTAAACATTCTCAACCCATCAGATTATAGCATCACTGCTTTTGACCAGTTATTTTTATGAAATGCAGGCAAGAGAGGTTTCAAGATCTTTAGAAAATGCTCTAGGGATCTTGGTGACTCCCAGAATAATTTTGTGACTTGCTCTTGGACATGTTTTGGCCAAACAACCACTCCTTGGAAGATAAGCTAACTATTAAAGGTGAACTATTTATAAAAGATTATTAACTATTCCAAACCATATACAATTTGACAATATGATTCTGATTGTGTTTCAGTGGATGGTAAATAAATTTCATTTCATTATGCTCTATTAGTAAATAGAAGAATATAAAATAAACCTATTTTAAAACAAAGAAAATGCAGTAAACTAGATGTATTTGAGCTACGAGACAGTAAGTTTATAATAACGAGAATAAATTCAAATAATGAGATAAGTAATAGCAGTTTGTAATGTCAAGCAGCAAAACAGGCCTGCAGCAGATGAGACCTGAAACCTTGCATACCGGTATTCAAGTTATAAATACACACTCACTGAGCCACTTTATGAGGTACACCTTGCTAGTACCAGACAGCACCCCCTTTCGCCTTCAGAACTGCTTTAATTCTTTGTGGCATAGAGTAGATTCAACAGGGTGTGGGAACATTCCTCAGAGATTCTGGTCCCTATTGACATGATAGCATCATGCAGTTGCTGCAGATTTGTCGGCTGAACATCCATGATGCGAATCTCCCGTTCCACCACATCCCAAAGCTGCTCTATTGGATTGAGATCCGGTGACTGTGGAGGCCATTTGAGTAAAGTGAACTCATTGTCATGTTCAAGGAACATGGGACATAGTGCATTATCCTGCCTGAAGTAGCCATTCGAAAATGGGTACACTGTATTCATAAAGGGATGGACATGGTCAGCAACAATACTCAGGTAGGCTGTGGCATTTAAACGGTGCTCAATTGGAACTAAGGGGCCCAAAAAATATCCCCCACATCATTACACCACCAGCCTGAACCATTGAGACAAGGCAGGATGGATCCATGCTTTTATGTTCTTTACACCAAATTCTGACCCTACCATCTGAATGTTGCAGCAGAAATCGAGACTCATCAGATCAGGCTACGTTTTTCCAATCTTCTATTGTCCAAATTTGATGACCCTGTGCGAATTGTAGCCTCCATTTCCTGTTCTTAGCTGACAGGAGCGGCATCCGGTGTGGTCTTCTGCTGCTGCTGTAGTCCATCTGCTTCAGGGATTGACGTGTTGTTTGTTCAGAGATGATATTCTGTATTCCTTGTTTGGAGTGATTATTTGAATCACTGTTGCCTTTCTATCATCTCTAACCAGTCTGCCCATTCTCCTCTGACATCAACAAGGCATTTTCATACACACAACTGCCACTCAATGGATATTTTTTCTTTTCCTGACCATTCTGTGTAAACAAGATGTTTGTGCTCAAAAAAATGAATTAAATAAATCCCAGTAGATCAATACTCACACCAGCCCGTCTGACATCAACAACCATTCCACGTTCAAAGACACTTAAATCCCTTTTCTTCCCCATTCTGATGCTCGGTTTGAACCTTAGCAAGTCATTTTTACTACATTTAGATGCCTATATATATAGAGAGAGAGGGAGAGAGATAGAGAGAGAGAGAGAGAGAGAGAGAATCTTGTAAGACTGTAACAAGATTGCAGGTCGTTGTTGACATACTGAGTGAAAAGGACTGGACTTACATTTATTTTACCAAGTAAAACGTAAGCTAGATTACAAAAATAGTGATACAATATACAAGATAAGATTTAGTGATTATTTGCATGCATCGATTAGCTTGTGCAATCTGATGCAGTCTTTATTACATCTCTATCACTGAGCTGTGCTGTGTTTAATACCTTCAGTTTTTGCTCCCTGAACTTTCTGAGACGGGATCCAGAGTCCTCTTTTCAGCAGAGGGGACAATGCATCTCCCAAAACTGCTGACAGCTAATTTCACAGAAGCTGCACCTGCAAGAAACACAGCAGAGGACCGCTGGAACACTGAACACTTCTCCACACACCGAACAAGAAGGGTCTTCCTCTGAGAGCGGCAAATTATCCTCTATTCTCTGTGATTATTTGAGCTGAACAGATATTACTGCGTCTTCGGTCCTAAGTGTTGTAGATAAAAAGACCACTGCTCCCTATGTGCCTTTTCATACTCCAGACACTTGACCTTTAGACTTGTCTGGACATAAATGCTCACAGACAGATCTATATTGAGGTCTGAAGTGAAGTCAGCATTTGTTCCTATTAATAATTTCCATTAGCTGTATAATGATGTGCTTCGGGATTTGCCGTAGACCTTAGCATCTTGATGTACAATAAATCAAATGATCATGCTGTATCATGAGCTTAATCTGTATATGGACAGTACACAAAATTATCGTTATCATATGAATTGTGAAAATCATGTGGAATGCAGTGAATTTCCATCACACCTCAGTGTCTCTTCAGAGGATACGCTCTGATTTTCTGGCTCCCTAATTGGAAGGCATTGCCCACGGTCAGAAGTCCCCAGAGCAGAAGACAGACAGCTTCTTGTAATGCTGCTCACATATTCTTTACCGTGAGAAGAGGACAGCCTTTAGAGCTTTGTGTGCCTCCCAAACCTGTGAAAGACTAAAAGCCACGTCCACATGGGAGGCACTAGGACTTTGAAAAACCTCTCTGCAGAGTGCAGGGACTCATCAGGGGTTTCAGCCTCCATTTCTTTGAGGTCTGAACACTTTAATGTGTCCCTATAGGACCTACTATATGGTAGCCACATTTGTCTACTACTATTAAAACTCACTTGGATGTGTATACTGCATATTAATCGCAGATTATGTGAGTTGAGGTCAAATACAACGATTCTGTTGTTACAGTCTACCCCACTAATGGAGTGGGTTGGTAACACTGCTGGGAATAGAGAAATTGCTGAAATAACATCCAAAACTATTCGATTTTTGCTAAAACATCATTGCAAAACAAAGAAACGTGAACCATTTAAACAACAACAACAAAAAACATACTGAAGTTTTTATAACTTTAAATGTAGAACAAAGAAATGCTTGTGTACTGTGTTCCTGTCACATAAGGGTTCAAACTATGTTTATGATCCACATATTTTGATGTGAATTTTGCGATATAGAATTAAAACACTGGATGGAAACATCAAGATATGCATAAATTCTTACAAAGTTCACTAAAAAAAACATGTGCCTTCAAATTGAGGCAGAATAATTTTTTATCTAGTAGGAAAACATGCCCAAAACCTTGATATGCAATGCAACAACAACAACAAGAAAAACTCATGTGACTTAGTCTCAACAGAGGGCGTGATGAAACTGGACTAATTGGATTCATCATAGCGGTTGGTAACATTTTTGTTATTTTTTCTGTTACACCTATATGCAAAGTGTAGCATGTAGGGTTGAAGTTAGCATAAATACAAAGCATGCAAGTTAAACAAGAGAAACAACTTCAGGTCATGTAAGTTAATAATTGTATCCACAAACTCAATGATCCTATGCAAAATAATAATATAAGAAGAAGAATATATTTTGGTTATAAAATATACAAATTTGCTCAAAGTTCACATTCAGTTTCTCCTTGAGCTCTAAAAGAGTGTATGATATTAAATACAGTACCACAGCTGTTTTGCAGTTACATCTAACCCCGTGTTACAACAATCCCCGGTCTCACCACACACTTTTTGTTGCAGCGCCCGGGGGAGCAGCGGGGGGTTCAGTGCCTTGCTCAAGGACACATAAGTCATGGTATTGAGGTGGAAGACAGTGCTTTTCATTCACTCCCCCCACTGACAATCCCTGCTGGTACTGAAAATGAATAGCCCTGATAGAGAATAGAGTAGTCAAAGTCTCTTATCAGCACACAACCGGTACAAAGATATAGTTAACTCAGCTGGTGTAAATAAGAGAGACAGCTGAAGTGAGCAGTGCAGGGAGGCTCCATGAACAAAGGTTTGAAATCCCATTGCTATTATACTGTCACCCAGTGGTCATATTGATGAGTCCTAAAATTAGCCTATGATAAGCCTTTGTGATAACTAAAAATGTGTAGTTAATTCTAGCCAAACAGTATATTTTGCTTTTGATTTATGTTTTTTATTTTACCATCAAACGTGTTAAGATTAAACTGTTAAAAACAAACTGATGATCCTCTCCTGCCATATTTGAATTTTTTATTTTTATTAGCCTCACTGGTCTTTTTTTTTTTCCTGGATGATATTTCT
>NW_020524706.1:0-61635 GCF_003368295.1 Carassius auratus
TGAAGTTGAAAGGTCTTGCTGTTGATTTCTATAATAGAATAATTTTTTAGTTTATTGCGTTTCTATTTTCTACTTTTTTTGCAATTTCCGGTCCAATCTTTTTGTCACATTTGAAGAGTGCAAATGGACCAAAGAAAGCGTGTACAGAGATATTCTTGACACACATGTTTCACATTTGATTAAAAGCTGTGTAATCTGCAAATCTGAAAGCCTAGGGTGAGAATTACTCTGTGTATTGACAACTGAAAGACTGTTGCCTAAAAGACTAAAAGCAATCTGTTTTAGATTAAACACTTTTCAGGATGAATTAAAGTATAACACAACAGCATCATTCCCCACCAGGAAGGCTTTTTTTTTTTGGGTGGTAAATATTGCAATTCTGTTCAGGTCAAATTAATTTACCAGGAGACCCCCTTCTTCGTATTCCACCAAAACAGGTTGAAGGTTTTTTTTTTTTTTCTTTCCCTTTTGCACGCTGCCACATCTCACAATTCTGCTTTTCTTTTTCTTACCATTTATAAGAAGTGACAAAGCATTCAGACATGCGGTATATTCAAGAGCAGTATAGCACTAATGGATCTTTTTCCCTTGAGTTATTTTTCCATTTAATGAGAGTGCAGAGGCAAGTCTTTGAACTGTTTTTGTTCTCGCATGCATGATTATCTACGTCCTATCTTTCTAGTGCTCTGGCTGCCCAAGCTTTCGGCCTGTTTGCTAAAAAGAGGGACTGTTGTGTCATTCTATGAATGTTTAAATGACCAAAGCAAACATCTTTCTAAACAACAAGTCGGCCACTTATTTCACTATGTAAAATCTTTAATTGAGTGTTTAAAATAAGTGATGTTCACTAATATGAAGTCTTACAAGAAATCAGTAATACCTGTTTATCATTAATGACAGAATCTCTTAAAATGATTTTCTTTTCCCCTTCTAGCATTAGAATCATACATTTTTAATACCGCAAAATATGTATGATGCAGAGATCAATAAGAGAAAAAAACATTTTGATTGCAGTTGACGTTTTTATGTTGTTAATTTATCCTCCTGGGAAATTTGTTATTATTAATATCCAGGATGAATCGTTACGCTGGTTCAGAACACCAGTGGTTTATTGAGATTACAAATGCTCTTAATCAAGATGTGTGCCAAAACTATGTTTAGTTTGTAATGTAATAAAATCAAATAACAGCTTTTCTAACTATTAAACCTAGTTATGCCCAATCACATGCCAAAATGGATTATAGGCCGAACGGTAACCCTCGTACTGTGGAGGAGATGTCACCCATAATAATTCTAGTCCCTCAGAGGAGAAGAAGGTTGTGGATGTATTGATCTAATGCCCTGTCTTGATTCTTCGCAAATCTCCAGCGCTCACTAAAACACCTCCTGCCATGTCGACCTGACCTCCCTCGAGGCTGCGAGCACTTCTTCAGCGAGTCTTTGAATTATCTCTGGTGTGTTATATAATGCTTACCTGTTTATTTATGCTGTATTCGAGTAATTATGCTCTAACCTTTGTAAGGTTTTATTCGATTTTGTCATATACAGGCCTCATGCAACCAGCGTGTAATAACTAGGCGAGATTACACATGAGACATGGAGCATTGCATCATGATTAATGCTATAATTTCCATGAAGGTTATCGAGTAGTCGCAGCACATTGGAGGCTTTTTCTAATATTTTCTAATTTTCCTCTTCACGTAACAGTATCACAAGCTCAGTTTTCTCATATTTCTTTCTCTCCTTCTTCTCTTCATTTAGATTGATCCTAAAGTTGCCTTTCCAAGACGCGCTCAACCCAAGGTAAGAGCCGTTTGGTTTTGCTCTCTCATGCCAAAGCCACTTCACATTGCAAGTCCGCTGCATATTTGTTAGTAGTGTGAGAGGTTGAATGTTTTTTGCTGAATTTGGCTTTTGATCGAGCAGAATTGAGTTGGAGTTGTAGCTGTGATTTTAAGTTATGGTCTGTTGCAGTCTGGCTGGTGTTATTTTCCAGGCTAACTATGATTTCTCTGTGTCATAGTACAAGGAGAGACTGTTTAATTGTTGTTTCAAATGTGAGGAATTCAGTTAATAGTGCCCCTATTAAGGATTTTTGTAAATCCTCTCCTTTCACGAAGTGTGTAACAGATCTAGGTGAATGAAAATGTCCTGTAAAGTTATAAATCTGAAATGCACAGTGTATAAAGTATTTGTCTCGGTCTCGAAGAAAGAGTTGACTCTAAATCACTGAGATGAGTCGATTTTAATGTCAACATAAAAACATTAGCATATTGCGTTCCCACTTGTTGGTCTTTTGGTGTTAGTCTGAATGAAAATGCTAATTCATTCTTTGCCCAGTAACACTGTACACAAACCATCACTGCACCACAAACGCTGATTTATCAGGCATTACAGGCATGATGAAATGAAAATGAGACCAATCGGACCAGTCAGTGCAGATTAGCATCACGCAAAGTAGGAATTTGGAAAAATGATTCTTTAAACTAATCGTTTGAGAGTCGTTGAGCAAGTAGGTGAAAATAAATGCATATTATAAGACAATGAAAGTGTTTTTTGACCTTGCATGCATCTCAACTTGGTGTTGGGCACTCCCAAAACAAAAATATGAACCTTTCAATACCCATAATAGGGGCACTTTAATTAGCATGGCTGGGGATGACCTTAAAGAAGTAACACTGAGAAAATATTGAATATTGAATTATCCCTGCTTTGTTGAGCATGAAGTTTTATATATATATATATATATATATATATATATATATATATATATATATATATATATATATATATATATATATATATATATATATATATATATACATATATATACATGTACATATATACATGTACATATATATAGTGGATAAGACGCATGCCTTTGGTGTGAGAGACCCGGGTTCGAATCCACTGTGAGGCACCAAACCAATGTGTCCCTGAGCAAGACACTTAACCCCTAGTTGCTCCAGAGGCGTGCGACCTCTGACATGTATAGCAATTGTAAGTCGCTTTGGATAAAAGCGTCAGCTAAATGTAAATGTATATAAATGTGTATATATATAAAAAGAACTAGAGGAGAATTATGCCCTCAGCTTTGGAATTCAGAGCATTAAGTCCCTCGTTTGAATCTTGTCACAACAAGAACATTTTCTTTGTATATCCGAGTATGTATTTGTGTGTTTTTATGGTATCTAATGTTCTGCTTCTGCGAGCCATCCTGGCAATGAACTTCCGACAGCCTCTTCACTTCAGACTACACTGTCAGCCAGATGGTCTGTGCCCCAGATTTTGTGTCTGCCGTGCAGCCGTTGCTTGGACTTTCAGGCAGAGCTGGGACGGCCCTCCTGGCTCAGCTACGGGCCACCAGCAATTTCACCCAAGAGGAAAAGCGCTCCGATCTGAGATCAGCCTAGGTGTTTTCTTTTAGAAAGGATGCAGAACAGGACGACAGACGGTCCTTGATCAGAGCAGGCTGGGGAGGAGGGCTCATGGGGTGACAGGTGTCCATTGCACACTTGTCTGGCTAATTGATATAAAGAACTTTTTTGCTTCATCCAGAGCTCATTGGAGGAGAAAAGGTGTACTCTTTTTCTCGCTCTCGCGCACATACACATGCCAGCCAGGCTGGTCCAATTGCAGGCCACAGGGCCCCGGGCCTAATGCGTTTTCTTGGCTGGAGTTGGACATGGGATGAATAGTAGTATTAATATGTCCAGGCTCCAGTAGCAGTTAGGCTGCAGCCCTGTGGATGTTTGCTCAAAGCCAGGCACATTGACAAATAATACCTTTAATGCAAATACATTATAATTCCCATGTCCTGTCAATAGGCTAGGCATTATTGTGCCATCGGAAGTTGCAAATAGTTAGTGCCATTCAGTTTCATTACCCTATCCAACCCTACACTTAGATTTAAAAGCAAACCAGCAGTGGGTAAACACGAAGATCCAAATGGAATACTAAGGAAACAAAAGATCAGCCCTCTGAATAGCCATTCTATCCTCGCCATGTGACGATAGAGCAGTAAAGTACTAAAAGGGAGTGGGGATTTGTTTTTGCAATGATTGTGTTAAACAGAGCTGAAGTTTACCACAGGCGGAGGGCGAGATTGGTTTTTCGCTGTATTTGTGATTGGGCTTGTTGTTTCACACTAGTTTTCCCCAACACGGCTCTGCATGTCCCGACAAGATTTTAATTGATATTGGGATTGAGGCCACTTTTGGAAGCGAATGGATTTTCGCAGGTCTGATATCGCCCTCCGAGAAAACTGTTATTTTCATCAACCCTAAGGCTGCATAATCCTTCCAATCAAGTTACCGATGCTTCACCAGCTGCTGTAGTGCGGTTTTAACAAGCCTCTAGGTGCAGTAAGGTGATGGACGATCATCTGTATGTGATGGGCCATTTGTTTGCTGCTGAATCTTGTCCTTTCTCATTGATCATGTTTGGAGGCCGCTCCATCGCCAGTTGCTAATTTAGGCACCTTGTATTTATCTTCAAGACATTTGTGTACGAAGCGTTACCTTCCCAAATAATTAATTTCAAAGCTATTTATGTCCTTCAATAGGTTCACTGATAAGAGGAAAAACTTTGAAATTCATATTATTGCAAATAACTAGATAACAGTGTTGGGGAGCTGTAGCTTGTCTCTTTTATTTAAAGTACTTCAGTTACAGTCAAGTTACTATTTTGAAAATGTATTTACAGTTATTTTGTGTAATTATTGTAATGGTATTTTGTATACTGTTAGTAAATAAGGTGAATAATTCTGTGCAGGGGTTCTAGTAAATTAATAATAATAATAATAATAATAATAATTATTATTATAATTATCATTATTATTAATGAATTAACTAATTTAAATGGGAAATTGATTATGGCTACAAATATTTACACCAAGGTTTTTTAGTTCAGTATTATAAATCAGTAATTATATAATTAGTAACATGTTTATATGGATTCAGGTTTCATTATGCTTCAACTGATGCATTTTTGATGTATTTTGCCCTATTGATCGTTAAGGCTATATTGATTTATTTTAGTTAGTTAATGTTGTTAAGAAATTTGGTAACACTTTAGAGGGACCAATTCTCATTATTAACTAATTGCTTGTTAGCATGCTTGTTAACATATTGGCTGTTTATTAGTACTTATAAAGCACATATTTTGCATGACTATATTCTACATCCCTACTCTTACCCAATACCTAAACTTTAACAACTACCTTACTGACTAATCATTTTTTATTGAGGAAAAAGTCATAATTAATGGTTTGTTAAAAGAAAGAATTGGACTTTGAAATAAAGTGTGACCAGAAATTGATAGCAAAGTCAAAGTGAAGTGAACACAAACACACACACACATGCCATGAACACACACCCAGAGCATAGGGTAACCATTACTTTGGCACCCAGGGAACCGTTGGGGGATTGGTGACTTGCTCAAAGGTCATACCTCAGTCATTGTATTGAGGGTGGAGAGCACTGGTTACTATTTACTCCTCCCACAACAATTCCTGTCGGACCTGAGAATCGAACCCGCAACCTTCGGGTTAGAACCTTTAGGCCACGACTGCCCCCATCTATAAAGGATGTTATATTGTATTTATTTCCAGTCTGTCAAAAGTTTTGCCTGACTGAGTGTCTTTTGGGACTTTTAGTAGGTTAGGAGAACTAGTTTGAATGGCTGTGTGTATGCAGGTCCAAATCTTGAGTGTGGACATTACCAGCCGAATCTGCCCCCTGGGCTTTCGTTCCTTGCCTCTGGCTGCCAGCCTCTGGTTTTTCTGCCATTGAAAGATTATTGTGTCATTTTTGCTGACACTAGTTCGACACTGCATAATGAGTTTGCATTCAAAGCTCAGGGCAGTCACCTTCAGGTCCTTAAACTTGATTTCACAGGGGTCTCACCACTCTTTGCCAAGTCAGTGGATCTAATCAGTTTAATGAGTGACATTATCTACAAAAATGGGAATTATGGTTGAAGTACAGCCATGTTTAAAGGCCCAGCACACAACATAATGTGATCCTTCAGCTCCAGCAACACCACACACAACCTGCCTGAGTGGAGATGTCCTGGCATTTACTGCCCATAAGTGCTGTCAAAACAATGCCTGAGCAAAAGCTACATTCCCAGTTCTCTCATTTCCCGCAAACCTCCTAGCACGGGACTGGCAGAAGAGCGAAAGAGAGCTTGTCGGAGCTGAAATTGAGTTTGCCCTTGTATTTTTTTTATTTCCCTTCCATGGTAAATTGTATGGTTCTGTTTTTCTCTCACTCTCTGTCCTCCTCCTCGCTCTCTTTGTCAGTTTTTGAGTGTGTAAAAATATTTGCACCTAGTGTACTGCGAAACAGCGAAGCTGTCGTGTCCTGTGGTGCGGGCTCTCAGGGAGAGGTGCACGACTAAGTGTGAAAACTCCAGGCCAAGTTTTTAATAAAGTCCAAAAGGTGGTGCCATGTGAAGTGCCTAAACCACCTCTCGGCAAACGTTTTCTCGCTCCCTGGGAGAGTAGAGTGGCACCGAGAGCCCACTGACTCCAAACATCTCCGGCGCCAATTAAAAAGCCTGGCTAACGCATGGCTCATTCCAGCTTCCCGGGCTCCGTTGATCGCCTCTTTCATTTCCGCCACCATAGTTCTTTGCTGACCAGCTTGGCAAAGCAGCCCCTTTTCTTTTTTGAATTTTCTGCAGGTGCTTTTTTCCCCCTCATGGGCTGAGAAAACCGATTTGATAAAAGAGTCTTGGTTAAATATGTTGTAGGTAGATTTCAGTGTGGCTTGATGTAAACATTGCATGGAAGTTCAATGAAACGTTTTGATGCATGAAACAACAAAAGAAAAGAAAGAAATTGCACATCATAATTCTCCATGCCCTAGGACTTTGGATTTTGCCTAGAATTGTAACTGCCATTAATTTCTTGAAATTTCAGTAGTTATTAATTTGCAAATTAGCATTTGCATAGTTTCTTTTGTGAACAGTGTTATATAAACGAAGTTGTTTATATGCTGCAGAATAAATCTTCATTGTAGGTGAGTAACTTTTATAGTGAATACCAATTTATTATGAATGTATCCCAGACATGCTTGTGGTATAATAATAATTAAACAACTTGCAATTAAGTATGATTTAATATCTAATTGTTATGAAAGCTGTCTGAATGCAGAGTAACATTGGTTTTTTAAAAGGCAAAGCCATTCTTTACATGTTTAAGGGTTGTCTATTACATTTGTCACTGAAGTAGTTTCAGTTCGGTTTGGGTAGCAATGTAAAAATAATAATTTACTTATATACAGTAGTGTTCAAACTTTTTGGCTCTGTAAGAGCTTCAATGGGTGCATTTATTTGATCAAAATAAAGTGAAATGCATTTTACAATATTATGAACATTTACATTTAAAATGTAATTTCCTTTCATGGAAAAGCTGAATTTTCCACAGTCATTTATCTTCAGTGTCACATGATTCAGAAACAACAATAATAATGTTCTGACTTGGTGCTCATGAAACATTTAATAATAGGGATGTAATGATATAAAAATATAACAATATAATAATAAGTCCATGATGTGATTTTTATTGCAACCCCCCAAAAAACGACATGAATAATTTAGGGGGAATACAATTTTGTACATTTTAAAAGTTATTTATTCTGTCTAATGTACTTTGATAGTTCAAAATGAAGAGCTCCAAACTATGTTCTTACATGAAGAAAGCTTAAGTCAGAAATAAGAAGTTAATTGACTTGAACTTTAAAGGAAACTCAGCCCTTTTTGAATTAGTGATACACCGTCTCAGTCTACATTAAATTCACACTGGTATTTTAGTAAGCCAAACAAATTACAACAACAACAGCAATGACAGTAATAGGCTCTAGCCATATATTGCTAAACAATTGCACTGGATAATAAATAGAAATTAATATTTCATAGGTATTTCATTTTTGCTTTACACTATAATAGGGAAATTACAATACTTCTTTGCTAATTTCTACACTTGAAAGAGATTTTTGAATTTAGACTGCAGTAACACTACAAATTTAAACATTTAGCAATTTATACTGCACTTTTAAGCCTTTGTTTTGACGGGCATGGCAGTAGAACATTCATTTTGAAGGAAAACACCAGCTTCAGTGAAAACAAGCTTACAAAAACGTGCCTCATTACAAATGTTGTAATCATCTGCCACGAAAATAAAGCCTAACTCTTGGTTGTTGCGTTTCCAAAAGTGCGTTGAACTCACAGCACGTCTAATAAACGAGTTCACTGCATTCATTCAGTGTGAACGGAGCTGTTCTGAGGCATGGAAAACACCGGATCACAAGTAGATTGCCTCTGTGTGTGCGCTTTACTTTGAAAGGTGCAGCGAAATCAGACTTGTTAAAGGGATTAAGCCATATTGTACTTTTGGTTTTAGTTCGTTTGACAGATACTGTGTATGGAGTTAGAAATGTGTCTTTATTACATGCGAGAAAATAAAAGATCTGAGAGAAAAAAAAAAAGTTTGAGAGAAAAAGTTATCACACTGATAGCAAAAAAACATTTCATGAGAGAAAAAAGAATATTTGAGAGAAAAAGTTTTCATGCCAATAGCAAAAAATAATAATATTTGAGACTAAAAAAAGTTTTGAGAGAAAGTATTTTCTCATAGAACATAAAAAATATACATTTGAAATTTTAAAAATTATTTCTGAGAAAAAAAATCTCTCTCAAAATACTTTGAAAAAAACTCTCAAATATATATTTTTTGCTATCAGTGTGAAAATATTTTCTCAAAAAAAAAAAAAGTGTTTCTCTCGAAACGCTTTTCTTTGCTCTTGGTGCAATTTCTTGCTCTCGTGTCAGGATTTTGCTTTCACTGTGAGAATTGTGTCATGGGCGGGGCCACGTTCCTATTGGCCAGCCGGGTGAGCATCGTCTTGTCTTGGGAGTCGAACTGATTCATAACACCATTGTTCGGTTCACCTGCATAGAGGCCGTCTCTGCCTTATGGATAGTTAAGTTGAGCACAGACATATGACACTCCAATGTTTGGATAAGATGATGACACACAGCTGGCTGAGCAAGTTCAGTATCACTGAAGATTAAACATTAAAAAATAGCACTAATTTTCATGAATGAATGTGTATTATATTATGTGCTTGCTAATTGCTAGTAAAGCTAACCAGCCATCATGCTAGGTAAACTTGCAAACTCACCTGGTTTATACTATGTTTAAATCAAATGCCAAATTAATGTTTTGATTTAGATAGTTTCACGCCTTATTTAGTGAGTAGTGAGCAGTGATTGATATACCGTTTGAAAGTGTCCCACCTAGTTTTGTTTAAAATAGTCTTTGTATGGTTGTTGCACATGTTTAGCTACACTGCATGTATAGCTCGCAAACTCAGCTACACGGGGCTTATTCTAAATATTTTTTACCATCTAGCTGAGGTCTAGAGCTGACAAGGTAAATTGCAGGTCTAGGACTAACTCTTACATTAGCAACCCACAAATATGTTTGTGCCTGTACTGTCATGGTAATTATTTTTTCTTTTAAATCTTTCAAACGGTATGTCAATCACTGTCTAACGTTAGCTAGTTGTAGGGTTGCCACCTTCCATGCATACTAACGTTAGTTGAAAGTTGTACGGGAGGTTCTATGAACAAGCAGTTACTCTTCAGGTGCTTTGAGGCTAGCAAGTGCAAAGGTAGAAACTAGCTCACTACTCACTAAATAAGGCGTGAAACTATCTAAATCAAAACATTAATTTGGCAATTGATTTAAACATAGTATAAACCAGGTGAGTTTGCAAGTTTACCTAGCATGATGGCTGGTTAGCTTTACTAGCGATTAGCAAGCAAATAATATAATACACGTTCATTCATGAATATGAGTGCTATTTTTTAATGTTTAATCTTCAGTGATACTGAACTTGCTCAGCCAGCTGTGTGTCATCATCTTACCCAAACATTGGAGTGTCTGTGCTCAACTTAACTAGCCATAAGGCAGAGGCGGCATCTATGCAGGTGAACCGAACAGTGGTGTAATGATTCAGTTCGACTCCCAAGACAAGACGATGCTCACCCGACTGGCCAATAGGAACGTGGCCCCGCCCATGACACAATTCTCACAGTGAAAGCAAAATCCTGACACGAGAGCAAGAAATTGCATCAAGAGCAAAGAAAAGCGTTTCGAGAGAAACACTTTTTTTTTTTAGAGAAAATATTTTCACACTGATAGCAAAACATATATATTTGAGAGTTTTTTTCAAAGTATTTTGAGAGAGATTTTTTTTCTCAGAAATAATTTTAAAAATTTCAAATGTATATTTTTTTTATGTTCTATGAGAAAATACTTTCTCTCAAAACTTTTTTTAGTCTCAAATATTATTATTTTTTGCTATTGGCATGAAAACTTTTTCTCTCAAATATTCTTTTTTCTCTCATGAAATGTTTTTTTGCTATCAGTGTGATAACTTTTTCTCTCAAACTTTTTTTTTTTCTCTCAGATCTTTTATTTTCTCGCATGTAATAAAGAACCAAAACTCACTCCATACTGTGCCAAAGCATAATGGCCCAAAACACAACTTAAAAGATCTTTCATTTTAGAAAAAAAAGTTTAAATATATTTTAAAAACTACACTTTTTGCCTGGAGGTTTTATATCATCATGTGACTGTGATAATATTGAGACAGTTATGCTATTGTTATTGTTGTAACATCCCGATTTAATAATAATAATAATATCAATGTTGAAAACTGTTTTGCTGCTTAATATTTTTGCGGGAATAAGGATACTTTTTAGGATTTATATCGATAAATAGAGTTTATGAACCACGTTTACATTGTTTGAAATATACATCTTTTGTAACTTTATAAATGTCCCTCGTGTCACCTTTTTAATTTGATACATCCTTGCTAAATAAAAGTATTAATAAAAAATATATAAAAAAAGATTTAATTAAAAAAAATAATAATTGCATTACCCAAGGCCACTGATTAGATTTTCCCCTCTCTTTTGATATGGTTGGATTTGAGGAGGGGAAACTGACTCTGGACTAACCTTACATACACTCTGCCTTGGTCAACTGAAAATGACGAATATGCCATTTTTGCCTGTTCTTTTTTTCTGAGGAACCTTTGAGAGCCCCGTCTTCCCCTCTTATAAAGCCTGTTGACTGAGAGCATGGCTGTTGTGTTCACATGCTTGAGAACTAGGCTATAGAGGAGAACTCAGTACCGCTGTGGCTGGCCCAGCACTAACTACTGATGAGTGACACTAATGAGGAGAACAGGCATGCAGGAAAGGGAAGGAAACAAGCTCTTCTGGACATGGCCATTGACAAAACCCTTTTAAGATCTCACCAATCACTGCAGTCTTTCCCAGGACACCCCCCACCCCCACCTCCCCAGACTTCCCTTCTCAAAAAGACACATCTCTCAATTAGCATGGCTCGGAGAACATGGTGCTTTGGTCCTTTTCCTTTGATTTGTTTTGATTAGCAGGATGTGAGGGATCTAATTGAATCCTATTCTAGAGAGTATGGCAACACACTTTACATCGAGACAAAACAACAGAGAACAGACTGAGACAGGGGTCAAGATACATTGTGAAGTTGCAAATTTGAATCTAAAGGTGTCTGTGGTTGAGCTTGTTTTTATGTCAGATGTGCAGAAATGATGAAGGTGAAATTTTCATGCCAAATGTTGATTTTGTTTTAATGTAAGAACAATTTACTGGGCATTTGTTGAAAGAAAAATCATTAATTTCATGCTTCCATTCATATAATTTTCACTCATACAACATTTTTTTTAAAGACATTTGAGCTCTATTTTGTACCTTTTTTCATGGAAAATGGCAGCAAATATTTGTGTTGGCTGTTGTGTTGTTCTTTCCTCCTCATCTGTTCCGGCTCACTGCCTATTCAGAAGTAAACTGATACACACAGGCCTTTCACAAATGGGCCCTAATCAATAGCAAATCGCTTTGTCTTTCTTTTGTAACTGTATGAAAGTTAAGTAAAAAGTACATTTTCTGTTAGCCACTGTTGTATACAGTGGCTTGGTGCCAGTTCTAAAAACACATGATTTTTCTTAGGTGATATTTCTCTCCCAGTCGCACCATGACATTAACCGAGTAGAAAGATTAGCAATAACACAATGGGTTTTGTGTTCTGCCTTGCAGCTAAAGACAATGTGAGCTGAACCAAATTTATTTTTTGACCCTTTCAAATACCAGCGCACATCTTGCACTTGCAGATATTTTTAATTGTGTATAGTGACCACTAGGGGTGAGCCCAAATAGTCGAAGAGTTGATGCTTTGATGAGAGAAGTCCGATTCGACTACCAGTCTCTATCGAATATTTGTTGAGGTGCTATGATCATGCCATTTTAGCTATATGGGGGTGCTCAAATGTCTGATTTCACATAGAACTACAGGTTTTCTCCCAGTAAGTTAACAAACAGCCTATTATAATAATGGTGCAAAAGAATCTGAAAAGAAGACGCTTTAAACAAATATTTTAACATGCATGTATAAATACAACCACCCCTATATATTAGGGTTGCCGTGGTGAGGAAAATTTCCCACCGGTTAATCAATGTGTGACAACACCGGTAATACCAGTATCACTGGGGGGTGGGAGGGGTTGTCCTCTTTTCCTCACTTTTAAATAGCTTATAAATACATGTACGTTATACTTTCACTTTCTAATTATCAGCAATTGGCAATTCGGCGTCAATGGATTGAATGGACAAAAAAACAAAACACTACTGATATTAAATACAGAGCTTTTATTAACACAACGAATAAAAATACCACCATGCATATGCTGAAAAAGCTTAAAATTGGCAAACTGTGGACCCAAACAAATAAGAACCATAGAATGTTTATTGCCTAGCCAATATTATAACACTTTTATAATGAATAAGAAAATAAAATGGGCCTAAATTATTAACACAAAGTTTAAATAAAATAGAACCATATAAATAAGAAATGAATATAAATGAAAAACTTCCAAAATGACCTTAGCTTACATGAATGACCAGTCAATAAAAAAAAAAAAAAAAAAAAACACTATAAATTGGCATTTATTAACAGCGTTTTCCTACCGAGGATGACCGTTTCTTCCTCTTTCATCTTCTTGGTCTCTTCAACATTCGGGTAGTCACCCCGGTAGCGCAGGACCAGGAATGTTGTCTTGTGCATAAACTGCCGGTTTGCTTCTGGCAGAGCTTCATATTTCTCATCTAAAATCGATATGATGCTGGCTTTCAGGTTGGCTGTCAGTTGTCCGTCCTCATCCGATGGGGCAAAAGTGTCGTCTTTAATGAGACGCAGCACAGAGAGAAGAGATGATGTGGTTATGCTGATCTGTGATGTGACAGTCTCTTGGCACGCAGCATTGTGGCTGTGTTCAGTTTTTTAATTATAGTGTATGCTCTCTTTTAAACTAAATTATTTATAATTATTATTTTTGATTTAAATAAATATCAAATAAATATTTAAGAAAAAACGAATACTTAAAAAAATAAAAAAGACTGTGGGAAAGTGATGTAACCAGTGTTGCGGCTTAAAACCGGTAACACCGTCAACACAGTCTATCATGGTAAGTTAAATCCCAAGTTAAATCCCATCGATTACAAAACCTGCTATCAAATGCTTCATTCTACTGGACATATTCAGAGCATATCTTCAGCGCGCACAGCTCAAAACAGAAATGCAGATCCTTAATAACTACAGTCATATACATAACGTTATAATGAGAGCACTATTGTAAAAAAAATTATATACATATATTCAGTTGTAGTCAAATGTGTTTTGCCATGTTGAGCACCTGAACATATAAGACTGCTTGTATAGAAACCTTAAAAGCAGGATATAGCAATTGCCAATGATCTCAGACACACTGATGCATATAAATTTGATTACAGTACATTGTCATCGTAAAAAATCACTGCAACTAGCTTATATATTTAACTTAGTTTATTTAAAAAAATAAGTTCTTCTGTAGAATTATAATACTAATAGTTCAAACATATCCTCTTCACTCTAACATCTCTTGAGTAATTACATTGTTACATTTATAAAAATAAGAATTTGGAAACTAAAACTACAAGCCTTACTGCTTGTATGCGCTGGACCGTCATACCCCTGTTTCACGTCATCTTCATCTGTTTGTTTGCTGTGTTGTTCGTCAGCATTTAGTGCAGCGTAAACATTCTAGACTCACATAACTGTTCTTAGATCAAAAATCAAAAACATGTAGTTGATTTGCTAGCTTTAGGTTGAGCATAACTGAAGTTTTCTTGACGAAATTGCAATTTGGTCCTACAACCACTGTGTGACGTCACATGAAACTTATGAATAAGCAAGGTTTGAAAATTAAGACTCTACTATATGAATCCTTAGTTGCGGAAACCCCTGTTGACCATCAGAGTGTCTGACCCATTTGATTTCTGATTGGTTGATCATGTGTCATTTCTCTTAATACGTAGTGTTTAGATTTTGTGTGTCAGTGTATATTGATGTCAAAAATACAGACAATGTTTTATCTATGTTATTGGTTAACCTAATTCTGCAGATTTTTGGTGTCTTTATTAGAATTAGCATTGGCCAATAGGTTTTTCTTTTAGACCCATTTATGTTGAAAGTGATACTTTTTTGTTAGTGTTAAGGGAACATGCAGAATTCTTTTAACTACTAGTGGGATCAAGAAAGGTTTGTGTAAAAATAATTTCAATGAAGATAAATTAGTTTTTCATGTTGTTTTATTTTACTGTTTTTGAATTAAATTCTGTAATTATCATATATATATATTAAGTTTAAATCAGCATTCTTGTTTTACATATTTGCTAATTTAGTACTGATCTCCAACAATGGATATTAATACCAGGTGTAAAAAGGGTGTTCGGATTGATTCGTCATTCCTTGCCTGTTCTTGTGTTCAGGAGTCTGTAGATTTTGAGGCACAGATTGCACACATTGCTGTCTTCATTACATTTGCTATCTCAGCCCTTAGTCTTTTTGATAAAAGTCTTGAAAAATAAGACTGTACGGTATTACTTCAGGCCAGCTTTGACTTTGCCTTGGGCTGTCAGGCCTGGAAGCATGTCAACAGCGCAGACAGGTTATTACACTGTGACAAACTCAGTACGGAGCATCCTGGAGCTTTCATTTAGGGTTTCTCCCAGAGTGGAAGGCTGCCAAGTCTGCCAGAGCCCTTGTAGGAGCAGACAAGCTTCCAAATCCGCCCAGTCGACGCTGCAGCGTGCTTCTCTTTGATGCTGCGGTTACCTGCCGTGTCCTATGCACAGTACTGATGTAGCACTGAGGCTATCGGCCCACACACTCCACCCTCTGACAGCTGAACTCTGTGCTGCTGCCTGCTGGCTCTCGCTGTCTTTCCCTGTCTGAGACCTCATACGAACCTGCCTGCTGCATGGAGGGTAGGAGATTTGCAGCTTTGCAACTGGTATGTAATCACTATCTGTTTTAACAGCCAGTTTATAGTGCTGTCTGTAGGGATGCACACATTTTGGCCAATATAGAAGAAACCATGTTAAAAATCTGTACTATTTTTGTTTTAAAAAAATTAGTCTGTAGTTTCTGTCAGTGTTATATCAATGTGGCTGCAACATTGATTTGATTTAGATTTATAAGCATTTGATTTGATCAGTCAGAATTTTGCATAAAATTTCCGCAAGTCATGCTACAAAAAATAATGCTAAATAATTTTGAGTTAAAATATTTGCTATTTATTTAATTGATTTATGTTGATACTTAACACCACTCTGTAGATTACAAAAATTTAAATTACCAATGAATTTAAATAAGTCACTAGTATGACAACCAGTGTGGTCCCGTATATCATATATTTTGAATTTTCCACCAGGAAAAGCACATACTGCATGTTTTTGACCTTGATGCGCAGACTGCAGTCAAATACATTTTTCTACCTGCATTGTTACTTCTTTGACTTGTCGGATATTGACATTTCCGACTCTGTGGAAGCTGTGCTCGCCTCGTTCACTGTCCGCTTCTCTCTGGGTGTTTGTGAAATGAGTGGTCTTTGCAATCAGCACAGTGCTGTTGGACTCGTTGAAGCTCCTCTGACCCGCCGTGTGTATGTCCTTGTTCAATGATTGTCCTTCAGTTCACTGCAGTGCTCAGCTCCTCTCCTCCACACAGCTTGGCCACTTATCTGACCAGGTGGCTGATATGTTTTCTTTTCTCTTTTTCTTCATTTCTCCCCTTTTTTTTCGCTCAGATTTTGGCAATCCTTCTGCAAGGGCATTTTATTTTATTTTTTTACTTTACTCTCAAGAACGCTTAGATTGCCTTCTTTCGATGTCTTTTTGTCACTCCAACTTTTTCTTCTGTCCCACACACATACAGTGCACAAACCACTACAATTTACAGGGATGACAAAATTTGTGTCTTAGAGAGTTGTTTATGTGTCAGGTCATCAGATAGCAACCCAACACAATATCAAAATTGTTTATTATACAGATGTCATGTTATTGTGTCCATGTTGCTATGAACTACATAGGATAGGCCCTTGAAATTGCTAAAATATTAACATTTAAAATTGCTCAATTGGAAAATGGACTATTTTGGTTTCTAAATGTTTCTGGAATTTCAGTAGTTTCATGCTCAACCCAGTAATTCACCACAAAACAGATTATGGTCTGCTCAAATTAGTTTATCCTCTTTTTAGTGAACCTGTATAAAATGTAGTCTGGGTCATATTTCCCTTTACCTTCAGTAATTTTGTTAATGGTTTTTGATGATAAGGACATGCCAAGAAACCTGTCCATGCTGATATTTCTAAGTTTTTACCAAGTTATAGATTTGCTGTCTGAACTATTTTTATTAGATGTACACTCAATTTTTCATTTTCTCCTTTCTTTTAAATCGGTTTATGTTTTTGAACTATGGTTAAATATAGGGTTAGTTTAGTTTGATTATTTTTAATGAACAATTGTTGTCAACCCAGACTGATGACCCTTTTTAGGAGTTTTAAAACAGTGCCATGGAGGTTTTTTGTTCTGCAAAAGGTACAAAAAGGTTAGGGGTGCTCTGATTGATCGGCTGCCAAACACTGTCGGCCGATAATCGCTTTGAGATGTTTGATCGGCGGTCTCTATAAAGCCAGCTCTCAAAGAAACAATCTAAATTGAAAACTTAAACTGAAAACTTTGTGTGAGACATAATTTCACAAACCACGTGAGTGAATCACCACATGTGCCATCTTTCTCTCTCAGAATGTGCAAATTACTTCAAATCACATTGTGTCTGCACTATAAGCAAGGTGCACAGTTGAAACAAATTGTCATTTGCAATATCGAGGCAGCGCCACATCGTCATTAAAGTTTATAAATTGCATTTCTTTTTAATTTTTGCCAGTGTTTAAACCATTTGGCACTCACATGCTCTCCTAGAGACTGTGCACACACATAACGCCAGGTTCACATTACTCCGTTTGCAGTGCGTATGTGGTACGTATTTTTTCAGTGCTCATGTTAACGAATTTAAGCGTTCACACAGTTGAGGTCCAGCAGTGTGTTCAATGAGCAGTCAGTCTGCAGCAGTGCAGAGATCGTTTCTGCTGCATGCAGTGAATTAAAGTAACAGCGCATTGTTTGTGATAAATATGAACATGGATTGACACGCAAATGTAGTAATTACACCATAAATGCATATAATTAAATTCTGCTGTGTTTCACAGTCAACACATAGGCTATGGTTTTTTGGCTAGGTTTAAAGAAAAGGAGCATTTTTAGATAAACAAGGCAATAATAGATGGCACTCATGGAGGTTCTTTATGAACCGCAGGATTGCTTGTAATAAAGAATTAAATGCAAAAGAAAAGGTAGTAGAGCTGACTGTTTCTGTCAATGGTAAGTTTTAATTTAGAATGTTTGTTATAATGTAAGAAAAGTGGTTTAAATATTTTACCACTTGCTTGAGCAGCTTAATATATCAATCTAGAAGTGCAAAAGTGTAGAGCATTGAATAATGTCTTATATTTATTGCGTTTAAACACATCTATGGAAGAGTGTATTAGAGGGGAGAAGTCGTGGCCTAGTGGTAAGAGAGTTTGACTCCTAACCCTAAGGGTGTGGGTTCGAGTCTTTTGAGCAAGGCACCGAACCCCCAACTGGTGCTTGGGCGCCACATAGCTGTCCACTGCACTTCACGGTGTGTGTGTGTGTGTGTGTGTGTGTGTGTGCGTGTTCATTGCTGTGTGTGTGCACTTTGCATGGGTTAAATGCAGAGCACGAATTCTGAGAATGGGTCACCATACTTGGTTGTATGTCATGTCACTTTTTACTCTGTAAAACAATTATCACAAGGCTGAAAAAGCATTTCAAGTGATGTTTGTATTTGAAATCAAAATAATGGATAAATGTTGTGTTTGTAGTGAACAGTCACGGATCAGTAGCTGCTTCCTGTGTGAAAGCATAATGACAGCCAGCGCTGCTTCTGTTCCACACATGGACTGCATTCGCACTGCAAGGAGTATGTGTGAACCTGGTGTAACGCTGCCTCACATACATACATAGTGTGTAAGCTATTGTGCCACAATTGCATGATTGTCAAACCTTTAGGTGAGATAAATATATATATATTTTTAAATGTAACCCCCTCCCCCCCAACTTCTAAAATAAAAATAAAATCCCCTCTCATAAGATTCACTTAAGAGGGGAATTCAATAAAAAAAAAGAAATTCAGGCCCTGAATACATGTCTGAAAATCATGATTGGATCATCACTATGAATAATTCTACATGATAAAAAGAAGTCTTTAAAAAGATCTATCTGTGATCGTTTCGGCAGATTCTGCTTTCTGTGATCGGCCTCAAAAGTCCTGATCGGAGCTCCTCTAAAAAGGTATTAATATGCTCAAGTCTGTGGTTTGTTCCGCGTGGGAAGCGGAGCATCTATTAGATGCAGTGTGTGTACGGCTGTCAGGCCCAGGCCCAGGCCTTTTTTTATTGGCTCCGAATTTGACTAGTGACGGATACCCCCTTCAGAGGCGACGCCTCCTTCGGTTGCATTCTCTCCGCCCTCTGGTTAGCTGGAGCCTTTGCTACCACATGATAAATCTGATGCTAAATTTAGAGGCCGTTTTTCTCGCACAGAGAGGGAGATTACTGGCAAAGAGAGAGAGTGAAAGACAAAGTAAGAGTGTGTGTTTATGAGTGTCGCAGGCTTGCTATCCACAACAAATCCATTTGCAAAGAGACAACATGTTTTTTTGTTTTTTTTTTCCTCATGAGGGCTATTGTTGTCACTGATTTTTCCACTGTGTGATTTATTTGCTGTTATTTTAACTGTGTATTGTTGCTTTTAGTTCACTTCTATTTAGGAGGACAGAATGTTGGCCAGGCCTTTATAACATGCATTTTTCCTTTGCAAATCCTATTTGTCTTCTTTAAAAAGAGTCAAAGAGACTTTTGTAGCTGATTGGATTCCAGTTTTTCACATTTGTTCTTTCAGTCAACTTTGCTGTATATGTGATTGAACTAACCTTTAATCTCTCATGCCCAGGTTTACTAAGCATTTTTTCTTTTACTTGTTTGTTTGGCAGTAGTAATGGTGCAGTTATGTAACGGTGAACTTGCAAAAGGCTGGGCTGCATATGCAGACGCAATCCCTACTTCAGGATTTAGCTTATCCCGTTCACTACGTAAGTCCCTGAGAAACCACTTACCTTGATTTTCCACGCTACTGCTGTGGGATTTCATTTGATCTTTAATAGCAGATGGCACACCAGCTACATCTAAGAACAAAACAAGTGCCATCTTCCTTTCATATTGACCAAAGACACAAATACACTTAGCTTTGCACGTAAGGCACTGCACGAATCGAAGCATCAAACAAAATTAGCCTTGAGCGCGACTGGTAAGCAACAGCTGTTAGCTTCAGCAGACGCACGCTAGGCTTTTGATGTAGCGATAGAAGGTAAAAGGTGATGCTGGGACTCTCTGAAGTATGCAGTGAGATGGGAACTTGCTGGGGACGTTTTTCCAATGCTGATACAGCTGAAACAACAGGAGGGACAGTGCGCTTGAGAGGACTGACCTGCTTTAATCCCCTGTCGCAACACCGACGCCAAAACAAACTCGCACCTTTTCAAGACTCAGTCAGTGTGCTGTGCTCTAATTCACAGGTGTCTCGGCTGACCTATTTCATATCATGGTGTGCACGGCCGCAGTTGTTTCAAGGGAATGTTCACCCAAAAATTAAAATCTGTCATCATTTGCTTACCTGCATGACTGTCTTTATGCAACACACAAAAAAAACTTGAATATTAATGTATATTTGATGAAAAAATACAGTAAAACGGTAACATCTGTGAAATATTATTGCTATTTAAAATAACTTTTGCTCCTTAATGCGTTTTAAAATATTTATTTCTGTAATGGCAAAGCTAAATTTTCAACAATTACTTCAATCTTGAGTGCCATGTGATCGTTAAGAAATCTAAACACACCGATTTACTGTCTAAGAAAGATTTAAAATAAATGTTGAAAATACCTTCTTGAAAAATTATGCATTTTTTCAAGATTCTTATATATAATGTTCAAAAGAACAGCATTTATTTGAAATAAAAACATATTTTGTAATTTAAAAAAGTAAATAAAGTATTTTATATGCTTTTAAACAATTTGATGCATCCTTGCTTAAAAAAAAAAAGAAACCTTACTGAGCCCAAACTTTTGAATGGTAGTGTATTAAATATAATTACAATTAATAATGCCACTGATAGCAATTTCATTTTTGACAGGAAAAATTATGTTGCACCTTTATGACAGAGATGTTTGTGATCGCTGAAGTTTTTGCCCCAAATGGCTTTGAATATGACATGAGCTATTTTATTTGAAACTAGCAGAGCTCAAACAATCCCCCATTCAGCAGCAGATTTTTATTTGGAAATCTCAGCCCACCTGGCATCACATTTTCCTCACACTTTTTAAAATAAATCTCCTGTAGGACTGCTCCTGTGGTGAACTTACAGAGGCCTATTAGGAGTATCCCCCTGTTGGAGTTGCAAATGGTGCAGACTTTTATTTTTGGCCCTGTCCTGTTCTAATGTGTTCTGTTTTGAGACCGCTAGCCCTAAGATATTGATAGGTTGTGCTCGCTCTCTCACTCTACCTCTTTCTCACTTACTCTCCAAAACACAACAACACATACAAATGCACACATTCATTTGTGTTCCTGACAAATATTGGAGGGCGTTGATTTAATCAGAATTTTGTTCTTTACTGATTTCGGATTTGGATATAAACTAGTGCTGGGCATCGATCATTTTTTTTTAATTGCAATTAATCGCTTTATTGTCTGTGATTTAATCGCATTATGAACAATTTTATGAATCATAGATGTTGTGAATGACAATGTAGACACTTGTGAGGGGCAAATTTGTATGGTCAACATAGCTAAAATTTAGCGCTGTGGCACAAAGGGCCAAGTGTTGTGCTTTCCAGCATCACTAATTACTCAAAGACCCTGATGCAGTGATACTATTAATCACAATCATTTATCTGTGGAAGGTGTCTGTGATGAATAATTAAGCTAGTTATTAGTAAAATGAACTGCACATTAATTACCCATAGGCCTCTGTCGTTAAAGGTTGCATCTCCCTGAATATGATGGCAGCTCTTAGGTGGCGGTTTCTTTGGTATTGATGTATTATGTCTGGAGCTTGTGTTCTAGGCTTTGGGTCTTTAACCTCCTCTGTTAGAGGAGTTCACGGTGAAACGTGTGGCTTGTTGGTAATCGACAGAATAATTGGCAATCAATTATGAATGAAACAGAGCCTCTGAGTCTGAACATAGGGCTGCCCATCTCTACATCAAATTTTAATTATCAATCACAAGCAGCCACGAAAGTCTAGGTGGAAATCTCTGATATGTTTTGCAGGGTAGCTGACCCTGCAGTCTTTGGTCTCAGAGATTCATGACTCTGTTTCGACTTGTTGACCTCCTGTCTGAGCATCTTAACAATAAATGGTTTATTAAGTCAAACTTGTTTCTGACAGCTCTGTAACTCAAACAAACGCTCTGCTGCTGACCTCATGCAAAATTAAATCAAATAAGTTATTTTATGGCTTGTAGTCCATTCCTGTTATCTTGGTATCAAATCTGTTGTAGGCTGATATGAGAGATTTTCTTTCAGTCGATGGTTGTTTCAATGCTTTATTGTGCATGTGCATTTCCTCTAAATTGACCATTTATTTATTTATGCAGATGTGTAGTGATTTTTCTTCTTCTTTTTCAATATAGTAGTAACAATATAGTAACAATTTTTCAAATAGTAACAAGCATCAATTAAATTTTGTCATGCTGCATTTTAAACTTAGGGCTTTTGGACGTTTAAATGACGAAGATGCTTTGATATTTCCTACCCCAGCTTCCTGTTTGAATAGGAATGTCAACACAACAATTGTATATAATACAGGCTGTTTTTGCCAAAGCTTTCAAATGCCAGAATGATTTTATTTTCCTCTTTTGCCTGTTGGTAGAGATACACCTACATCCAAAAGCCTGAAATGCTGAAACGAAAAAGCAGTTAATAATGTAATATAGGAGGAGAACTGAAGGTGATAGAGGGGTCTGCTCACTTCTTTGCCAGTTCTCTGGCCCTGGAGGTGTACAGTATCAACTCCCTGCAGTGTGCATGGGTCATGTGACCCTGGTTGCTACGTTACGGTGTTCGACTGCAGGTATACTCCCCTAATGGGAAGACCCTTGGAGCAGATAAGTGCCACATCAAGTCAGTTAACAATCAAAGCTGGATCCCTGGAATATCAGCCAAGGTCTGAAATCACAAAGTCTGAATGCGGAGACTACACTTAATAGTGTTAAATGTGAGAAGGAATGGCAAATGTACACTTGGCTCAAGTCAGAGTGGTTTCTTAAATAATAACATCATTAAAGGAATCGCATCATCATTCTAAAGTGATCATAAGAGCCATTTTAGCTCCTAGTAATGCTGAGATATGACACCCATACCGGGAAGTCCTTGGTGGATGGTCAATGCATTGTGTGTAATGGGAAAGTTATGAGGATAAATGTCTGTGGAAGAGTGGGCTAGTGCAGGAGAATATAGATATAATGTTCCCACTGACCATACAGCTCGGATGTAAATGCCTGCTTGAGAACAGTTATCCATCCATCCTGTGTTCTGACACACACTTAACCGCTGCTTCGCTGTTGAGTTGAGGGCACCTGATGCCAATAGCCTGGGGTGAATAACTAATGGGTTTTTACCTTCAGGCTTCGACATGTTTGGTAACAATAGAAAGAGTAAATGGTTAGATGGATGCGTGATGAGCTGGGATTGTTCTTTCTTAAATGGTCAGTGTTGGCCAGTTCATTGAGTTCATTGATGCAGCAAAAGCAGTGAGTTTTGCTATATGCATTGCATGCAATGGAAATTTGGTGCATACTAATAAGTAAACACGCTATTTTTGTACTGGGACAAAATCTGCTAGTCTCAGATCAGGAACCACTAATGTCAGGTAATAGCTGCAGGATAATAATACTATTTAGGCTGTTTGTACCCAGTATTATGTGCATTTCATTAATTTTTTTCTGCTAGTTTACTCCAAATTCCAGTTTTCTTTATTAAATAATTTTTCAGAAAATCTGTTACATATTAACTTTAAAACCAACTGGCTAAAGTTGCAGAATTCAGTTTCTTTGGTTGTTAAAATGAGTTCTCAAAACTGTCTCTGCGGAGCTTATTCCAAATGTTTGTTTAATTTGATTTATTTTAATAACTTCTGATGATCTAAAAATGCTATATTAAATAGTTTTGGATATTCAGACATAGGAGTCAGAATGTAAGAAAAACTGAAGTAAAACTTCTATATTCATGCTTGCTGGATGATTTTGCAGTATTATCATCAGAGTGCATTGATTAGTGTCTTCATCCGTGCTTCTCTTTCCATTCTTAGAGATCCCTGCTGTGTCAGTGCTCCCCACAGCTGTGGCCCCTCTGCCCTGCAGTAGATTTGGGTCTGCTGGCCCTCTCTTAATGGCTGTGAACAGTAGGGGAGATGGGCCGCTCGGGGAGCACTTGTTTGTTGATTGGCAACAGCAGTGCAGCCATTGTTTCCACAGCTGCCTCGGTCGAGGTTTCAGTGTTCTTGATTCGACCTTCAGGAATCAGGGCCATTTGATGCATCCTCTAAATCTATGGTTAGGCTAAATACTGTCTGCTATAAATTTATTACTTTCTTAGAAGTGAACAACATGGCCAAAATCTTGTATCACATCAAGATATGATCGTAGTCTATATAAAGTCTTGTAATACATATTTTTCTATAATATAGTGGCCTAAATAATTGTATTTAATGAAACTTGATGGATGCAATCAAAAGATAAGATCATTCTTAACAAATAAATAAGTCTGGCATCAGTGCAAAAGCAGCTTCACATTATGTAAGCTGAATTGAAAACAACATTCATGGTGGTAATACATTGAATCTGACTTCATGCCATGTTTGAAGCCATACTGTTGAATTCTGATTTAATGCTGCAAACTGAGATGAACAAAGTAAAACTGAGTGTGTTTCTTGATGCAGTGCACCACAACTAAATTGCTTCCATTATAAACAGTGAAAATATAATGGAAGTGTTCAGTTTGCTTGTCAGATTTTTTAAAAGTTGCAACACCGATATAACAGTAAAAAAAAAAAACTCTAACCATTGCACATTGTTCAGTCATACCACCCAGGCTCTTTTTATTCTGGAGACTTGAAAATGTAACTTTTGTATTTTTTGTTTTAAAAGAGATGCATGTAATCCAGTGTGCCAGTGCTGGAGAAATGTGTTTTACTGTACTTGCTGCTGGGGTGGATGTAGTTTGGAAGCTTTTTACAGCCCAAATTCCAGTTCAGAACTCTTCCGTTTTGAACAGAGCAAACAAACAACAGCTTGCTATCCTGATTCAGGCCTAAATTGGAAAACAACCAAGTTCAGTTGTGCTTGTTCTATTGAAGAAGACACCCTACTGAGAGCTCCTGACTGAACCTGAAAGTTTAGGAACTCCCGTCTCCTCCAGCAACCATTGCTTTTTGTTTGATCAGACCTTGAAAAGCTACGATGAATGTACTGTTTCAAAATGAATTTGCGTTCTGCAGTTCGGTCCGAAAGCATTTGAGAGTTGAAATGTTTTCAACAAAAATAAATCTGCCGCGAAACCTCATCTCCAAACGAACGCTTGTGCATTTGTCTACAGTTTTATCAAACAGGAAATTCCCATCTCACCCCTGCATCTGTCTGTCTTGTGTTTTTACAGCTCCAGTTTGCATGCCGTTCCGCAGCACATGCCGCACGTCTTCCCAAATCCCAGCTCTTAGCCGCCTGCCGTTAAAACCTCTTTCAAAGTCCCGTCCCTTCCCTCACACAAGCTTTTATTTGAACATGCTTTTACCATTCATCAGAGTGCGAAGCCAGAGATCACAGCCTCTCTCCGAGGACAGGACATAAAGGGGAAGCTAACTTGGGGAACATCAGCAGATAAAAAAAGAAAGGGAAAAGTAGACACCAACACTTGAACTTATGATTGGCACCTTTGACGAGGTTTGAGTCGAGTTGACGGTGTGCATCCATAACCATAAAAGATATTGAACGGTTGATGTTGTGTTTATGAGTGCATAGCTCAGAGAGGCAGCTGTCCTCAGAGTTGCACCGTTGAGTAACACAGCAAAGATTAATAGCCCGCGATAGACAGTAAATGATACTTGATTTATGGCTCATTATATACGCTGCTGTGCGGCTCATAGTATTACATACTGGGCTTTTAATACTGCCGTGTCTATCAAAAGAGCTTATGAATACAGGAGCTGAGAAATTATACTAAAGTAATTAACATGGAAAGACCACCGCTTTATGAACGATCTTGCCGTTAATTTGTCCCACCTGTGGTTCTGTCGCAGACATTGTTACTGGCAGTCGAGGGTCGGTTGCAAAGATTACAGGGGAGTGATGAACTAAATAAAGGTGGTGTATTTTCCTGTTGTATTTCTAAACGGAGGCTGACAGCGTCTTAGTCACTCCGCCATTTATGTGGCGCCAAAATGGAGGAAAACAACTTTTATTACAGGACACATTTTAAGATATCATTGAAAAATGTTTTTCTTTTTTTCCTTTTTTTCCCTAGGGAGGCAGTTTATTTCTCATGGGCGATTATATATGTTCGACTGTTTTTTATGTGTGCAATAAATGTCCTCACAATTCATTGATGCATGAATTGCAACATAACCATGTAACTGATGCAAACGCTTGAAAAGAGATCAATTATGTAAAATGATCAAGTTTCTGGTATTAATCACCCACTCTCATTATAAAAATTGCGGTCAACATCAAATCTCCAGTCCTCGAAGAGCCTAAGCCTGTCCTTCTTGATTCAGCTGTCTATATTAAGAAGGCCCTTGTTGTGAAGCAACACTCTCCCTGATGTATCCTTTTGTCCAAAACCAGTCATTACTGCCACTGTCACCCTCGGAGAGCTGTTCCCTCCCTCCCGCCAGGGTTAAGGGCTAGACTACTTTTGACCCACTGAGCCTGTGCTCACAATGGGTGATAGGTGATGATCTTAAGCTGGCGGCAGACCATTTTCACTGGTTGCTATTTCACCCTTGAAATGTGAAATCTCTCATCTCACCCCCTTTTTTTAAGGCGTTCTTTGCCCAAGCTCTAGTGATTCCTGAAATCTGTGTCTAGGGCTTCAGGTAGGGCTGTAAATCCCTGCTCCTTGTGGTCCTACTCCTAGTGCTTTTTTTCTGGAGGCTGTAAGGATGTGTGAGGGTTTAGCAGAGATGTTGGCTAAGTCATGTGGAGTGTACTGAGACCTGTGATCTTGGCTGTTCCTTCTTTTTCCGTTTATTAATTTATTATTATTAATTCATAATTTCTCGTTCCTAAATAATTTTAGGCTACATCGTCAAGCTTATGCAAACACACCCACATTTGTATAATAAAATAAAAGAGATATTTTTAAAGTAATTTAGAATTTAGAAAGGAAAAAGTGAATTAAATTGATCAAAATTGACTTTGATGTCATCTACAGTGATTCAATATTTATTTTTCAAATAAATGCTGTTCTTTGAACAATCAACACTGATAATAATAAGAAATCTTTCTTGAGCATCTGAAGGATCATGTGATACTGAAGCCTGACTGCAGAAAATTTAGTCTTGCTATCAAAGTAATAAATTACAAATATATTAAAATAAAAAACAGCCAATTTACTGCTGTAACTGTATTTTTTATCAAATAACTGCAGAATAAAAAGTACACATCAAACCTAAGGTTTGATTTTTCTAGTTTATATTATATTATTGTTTTTATGTGAATGAAAGTTTTTTTTACTTTTATCTTTTACTGTGCTGTAGTTCTTAAATGCCTGGAGACCCATTTGGGAAAAAAAAGAAGGAAAATAAAACGGAGCTAGTGAGAATCTGAGTCATTTTGCACCACAAGCTGCTAATTCACCTGTTTACTCTGCCTTGATTTGGATGATTCGAAGCTATTGTCTGTCTCTCATTTTTGACATTTAGTGGGTGCTTGATAGCTTTTCTTTTCGACTTCCTTTGGATGTGGTGACTAAGGGGAAGGTTCCCTCCTGTGTTTCTGGCTGATCTCTCTGTCTCTTTTTCTGTCTCTCATGCTGTTAGTGGAATCAAGGGCAATGCCACAGATGAGGAGGAGACGTGCTAAAAGTAGCCGCCACTGATCACTGAGAGTGAAAGTGGAGTACCCCCCACGCACCTTTAATCTCACTCACTTGTTCTCTCTCCCTCTATCCGTAGCGCTCTCTCTCTCTCTCTCTCTATCTATCCTCTGACTTTGATTACAGGTCTCCAGTAGACACAGAGCATGTGGTGGAAACCAGGTCTGCAATGGATTGCACTTCCTTTCTGCTGGAAATTCCAGTTTTAACTAGTAGCTGTGAGCAAGCTGGTCATTAGCTCGTTGAAGTTAGTCATTATGGTAGTCCAAGCTTTTCATAAGCTGGTTAACCAGATACCTTGATGGTCTGGACTGGAACAGCTAGAATCCAGCTACCAGTTAAGGCTAAGTTTCCCCATAGGACTCTCTTTCTGTGACTCTTCGGTCTAACCTCACATCCTGACGGACACGAGCCTCTCCAGCCTTAAACTAGAGAAGACTAGGTGTTTGTCCAAGCCACAAGCATCGCTTTAGCCAGACTGATAAATGCAGCCTCTCTCAGTTGGTATTTTTTTTGTCTTTTATTGCCCAACGAACAATAGCTGACCTCTTTAAAAGGATTTACAATGCAGCCTTCGACTTTGTACTTACAAGTTAAGGATAGCAAAGGGACCGTTTTAATCAGGCTGTCCTTTATATGATTGTTTTATTTAGCATTTTTTAAGCAGGTCATTATTTAATTTGTCCTTGTCTAGGACGGTTTGTGGCTAATCAGTGAGTTGTCCATGGTGCTCTTCCAATTTATTCTCCTCAGCAGTGCACAGGCATTTTTCACGTTAAGTAAAATGCTAATGTGGAGTAGTAAAATGAGAGATTGTAGGGCTGTCGTATTCCGCCAGTCCATTATCATTAGGTTGGAATGCTTTTCGATTTTCTCTGTCAGTTCATTTAGTTCTGCATAATAACAAATAGACAGCCTTTCCTGTGATTCCACAACAGCGGCGCTATTTCAAAAACAGCTGGGGGAAGATTTACAACCTATGTTTACCAGTTACATTACGCTTTCCCTTTCACCTATTACTTTGTCTGAGTTTCAATGGCAAAAGAAGCCAACAGAATGGATCTCGAACAAATTGCACCCATTCATTCGACAGCTAAAGGTGAGAGAGAGTGCGGTGGCAGCTCATGATTTATTCAGTAATTGTCAGTGTTATTTATTTAAACTGTCGTAGCGTTACCTCAAGTCACAGGATTTGCTATGGATCATTGCAGCTAACTGTGAAGTTGTCTGTCAGTGCAATGTCTCTGATGATGTGACTCCTCCCCCATTTAGTGTTTCGGTGCATTCTGACAAATCACTGCCAAAGATCGCGGAGCTCCCCCATAGAGCTACCTTCATTTTCCTGTCTAGGGAATATACTTTCAGGTTCGATTGACATTGCCTTAAATGGCTCTTCTGAGCCAGTTAAAGTGGTCTGCTGATGCTGCCTGAGTGATTGGCCTGTTTCTTGATTTTCTTCACCAGAAAACAAGCAGCATTTACTATTTACTGCTTCTGAATAGATTTTTGTCCTTCAAGAAAGATGAAGTGTAAACATAAATGACTTTCGTGGAAAAAGCAAAGATAATTATATTAATTTTAGCATGAATTTAAAATTCACCATATTTGCTTTTTTTTTTTTTACTTTAAATATATAGCTTGTACTTTTATATTTGAAAAACGCTATTTTTCACTTGTTTATTAATTAGTACTTTTGTCAGCATGGATGCATTCAATTCAAAAGATCAAAAGTGATAGCAAAGACTGTTCATCAAAAATACTGCTTATTGAGCACTAAACGAGAATATTATAATGATTTCTGAAGGATCATGTGACATTAAAGACATTAAAGTGATAGCATTTAAAAATCTATTAAAATAGAAAACATTGCGATAATGTTTTTGAATCAAATAAATTCAGCCTTTTCATAATCCATTCAATTCCCAATGTGTCCCTTTTTTCAGTTTAATATTATTTTTGTAACTTGTAAATACGCCTGGCTGCACAGTATGATCTCTTAACTCTAACGTTCATGAAGGTTTATAGGTTGATGACTGCTGGTGTGAGAATGAGTGTAGTGCTGTGACCAGCAGGTGAAATGAAGCCGCCCGGAGGCTTGCGGTGAACTTAGTAGCTGTCTTTGATGTTGTGCTTGTTAACTTGCTCCATGCCTGTAAGCCGGAAGTCTGCTATATAGGAGTTAATTGAACACAGCTTTGCTGTAGTCACATTAAAACCCAGGAGGGAACGAATGGTGCGAGACCAGGCAGAGGGATTCCAGAAGTTTTGGCTAGCTCATACAAAACGGCTGCTGTCTTACTCATGACAACCCGAGGTAGACCTTTCCACTTTTCGCAGTAGCAATTATGTCTTTGTCAGCCCGCGTTATATTGGTAGGTGCCCAGTTCTAGCTAGTCTACCTGTTTGCATGTTTGTATTTTAGCCAAGCAATTCCCGTTAGTCCTATAGCACTCACTCACACATCTCCTTCTCAAAATCAATGTCCACAAGCAACCTGTGCCATTTATCCATATTGAAGCATCAATACGCCTCTGTGCCTGCTTAGCTTCTGATCTGGTCCGTGCCTGCTTCGCAGCTCTCTCAGTGTCTTAGTGAGATTAAAATGGGGATCATGTTTGAGATCGCTACAGCAGGGAGGAGACTCCAGGTGACCTGTTTCACCCTTCTCAAGCAGTCATGAACTCTATTTTACATGGCTCCATCTAAACGGATGATAGGTTTGCCCTCTCCCATAAAACATGAAGTGTGAGGCTTTTCAGTAGCCCTAAAATTCTGCTTTCAGGGGATGTTATAATGTTGATTCTGCTGTGGTTTTTGTAGTGTAGACTTTTAATAACAGACCTTTGTCGGGGTAGACACACAATTTAATTTGACTGGAATGAAAACAAGGCTCTGAGGGACAGAAGTACAGTTCACTATGTCATAATGTTGTGTACTCAGTTGTCAATCATTCAACTTGATGAAACGTTGAAAATGAAATACATCGTGCATTTTTAGAGGATGGGAATCATTGGTTGTAAAGATTAGATGTGACAGGATCTTAGTCAGCATTTAATGCCCTTTTTACTTAAGGATATTCAGCAAGTTTGAGATACAGTGTGTCTATATATATAGAGAAAGAGAGAGAGAGAGATATTTACAAGTAAAGTATTGTTTGGTTATAGTATTGTTATACGACATGAATAAATGCAATAGTTAGGATGATAATAATAATAATTGTATTATTGGAATGCTCATATTGTGTATCGTGTGCTAATAATAATTTTATGTTTTGTCAAATCAGAAATAAAAAATAAATGCTTATGTATAGTAATATATATATTGTATTGGTCAAACAAATATGGCATAGGACTTTATTTTTTCTATCTTAAATTGATTGGTTTGTGAATAGTGTGTCTATATTAAAGGAAAATTAAACCAAAAATGTAAGAAAGAAAATTAGTTTTAATTTAATTTTGACTTAAAAGTGTAAAATAAGCAAACAACATAAGCATGGAAAACGTGCATGAGTTTAGCATACTGTATCCATTTAATTTCGGTCAAAATGATTTAATTCCGATATCAATATGAATACGATAAAAAAAAAAAAAAAAAACGCCTCATAAAAACTGCTAAGAACACCCAATAACAGATGTCTGTACCTACAAACTAATTAAACATTTATTTGCCAAGTCTATGAAACCTCTTCCTGTAAAAATATTTATTTTTAATGATAATTTTTTTTTGTAATTCCAATAAATTAAACCTTTTTTGTATTTATCCTTCATACAAACAAGAAATGTGAAATCACTGTCAATTAAACGTATCAGACTCACCTTATGTATTATTAATATTGAACTGTAAAATTATTAATATTTTTTTAAAGAGTTCTCTTCTGCTCAACAAGCCTGCATTTATTTGATCCAAAATACAGCAAACAGTACAATTTTGAACTATTTTTACTATTTAAAATAACTTTTTTATTTGGAAATATTATGAAATGTAATTTATTCCTGTGATTTTCAAAGCTCCATTTTTTGATAATTACTCCAGTCACATGATCCTTCATAAATCATTCTAATATTCTGATTTGCTGCTCAAAAAACATTTATGCATGATAAATGCATGAAAGATGATGAAAACAGCGTAGAAATTTTTCAGGTTTCTTTGATGAATAGAAAGTTCAGAAGAACAACATTTATCTGAAATAGAAATCTTTTGTTATAAATGTTTATCATTATAAATGTCCTTATCACTTTTGATAAAAAAGTATGAATATCTATAACCCCTTTATTATTTTAAAGTTAAAAAGGGAGTATTAAATACAAATACAATTATTTTATAGTAAACTTAAAAATAAAATGGCATATTATTATTATTATTATTAATATTATTATTATTATTTATTTAATTTTAATTATTATTATTTTTCTGTTTTCAAACTTAAAATCAACAAGCTTTTATTTTGGCGGGTTGCCGGCAAGTAAGTATATGCGCTTCCGGGTTTAGCACTGCCATTTGTATAGAGCCAGGAAATGTCATAGTTTTGCATGCATTGTGCTTTCAAACGTTAGTGGGTTGCCTAGATTTACGTTTAGTCATTTAGCTAAAGATCATAATGATTTATGCTTTTAGTTTGAATAGAAATCTTATTCAGTACAGTTTGTCGATCTAAAATGGTAAATGTCCATTAACAGCTGTCAACCATATTGGCACACAAACACGTGCTCTAAACTAATTTACACAGCGCATTTATCATTTTTTTCAAAAAATTACATTTGCTGCTGACCTTTTTAGGTGCTGCAGAAAACAAAAAAAAAGGTAATGTATATCGTGTTTGTATATCGGAAATGTGTTTAAAAATCATATCACCGTTATTGAAAAAATGTATATTGCGACACATATTGATATTTAATTTTTGTCGGAGTAACACTGGAAGAATTTAGAATGGTGATAACTGAGCCTCCCTTATGTTGAGCTCCCCGCTATGCACTCTCAGCGACTGTTATTGCCAAGGTGATGTTAAAAGCAGTGAACAGATTCCGCTAGGGCTATCCTGGCAGCGATGTTGAGGAGCAGCAGGCATAGTCCTGATCCAGCAGCAGCAGCTGTTGAGAGAGAAGATGAAGGCAGGCGAGCGAGCCATCCACAGGTGCAGTGTGTTAGACGCTTCACAGACAGCTTGCGTTTGTTTTTGCCGTTGTTTTCGTAAGCATTGCTGTGTTTTCAGCTCTGTCAGCCGTCACAACGCTCCGCATCAAAGCCCAAATCACACCCTTGAAGTTCTCCTAGATGGAGCAGCTCTTAGACAGGGGAGACAACCTCCTTCAACGCTCCTTTTATTTAATTATTTTCATCTTGTTCTCGTCTCTCGCTTGTGGTGTCTGTTCAAAAACGAGGGCCTCATACTGGGTTAGCCATGAAAGCTAATGGAGCTCTGTGCTTCAAAGGAGCCATAGGCAGAGCTGGTCTCTGTCTAGGGATCGCGGTATCACCAAGGGAAGATTAAAGCTCACCTGAGGCCATTGTGGGTCTGGTCTGTCCAGGCCACATCTCCAGGTGGGTTCTGGGATGTGTTAGTCGCATGAGATGGATGCTAGGTCAGACAACCTGCACCACCTATGATCTTCCTGGTATTTGACTTACTGGCTTTGAAGCTGGTGATGTCTTTCATTTTAGATCACCCATCAGATTAGGGAAGTTATAGTTTTTTTTTTGGTTACTAAATGTTAGAATATGTGTACTTTAAAACCTAATGCGTGCAGACACCGGTCGTCTAGCTTATACGGTTGTAAACAGCAAACCTCTGCGGAGATTGCCATTCCTCATCACAGTGCATGAGCAAGTGTAGTCCCTTCAGATTAATTAGCTGGAAAAAACGGAGACAAACAAAGAACATGACAAATAAACACTTGGTTAACCGTTGAACAACACAGCTTGTCATATTTTGCTAGGCGAAAAAAAACAACACTTTCATTATGATCTATGTGTTTGACCCAGATTGCGAGAATGCTGGCTTTTCTGCTGTGCTGTGCTGTGTGTGTCCCTTTCTGCTGGACTGAACCTTGAGCTTCAGCATGCTCAGTGCCAGCCGGTGGTAACTGGAGCCCAAGGTAATTTGCAGACCTTAAACATAGTGCATCCAGTCAATGAATCCCCTGGATTCCATTACCATGTACTGAGCAGTGAGCAGCGTTAATTAGCAAGGGATTGAATCAGAGTAACCTTCCTACTTGATTGCCTCTTTCCAGACCAAGAGCTTTTGGAGGTGCAGCCACAGCTTGCCTACAAAAAAATTATTTCTATGTTTTTAGATAATTAAAATTTTCCAGTGAGATAAAGGATTGTTTCGATGAATAGATTGTGACATTTAGGGGACACATGATCTAAACAACATTCTGCTGACACAGATACGCATACACAGTTTGTGTTCAGCTCATATTCTCCAAAATGGTGCTATGGTGATGTGGGGAGAGACAGAGATGACAAATTGTTGAATAAAGTCGTTATTTTTGTTTTCTTCTTGTACAAAAAGTATTCTCGCCGGTTCATAACGTTACGGTTGAACCACTGATGGCAGGTGGACTATTCTGCTGATGCTTTTCATACTTTTCTGGGCCTGGTTGCCTGGTTTTCATCCAAAATATCTTAAATAGTGTTCCGAAGACGAATAAAGCTTTAACGTGTTTTGAACGACATGGGGGTAAGTGATTAATGTACACATTTTCATTTTGGGGTGGAGTATCCCTTTAACCTGTACTATTGAATTCTTTGTGTCATAAAAGCATCATAAGTAAGCATAGATGATGCTAGATATGATCTAAAAGTAAAAACAAATGTGGAAATGAGCATGCACGATAAACTTTTCTGCTAAATGAAACATGGAATAGCTGCCTGTAACTGATGTAGTGTATATATATTGTGCATCCTTAAATACGATCACATTTATTTTTGCATGTGTAGATGAAGTGCTTAATGCGTGCATACTTTCCAAACAGATGGATTTAGTACATTGCTTCTTTATTGTGCTGTGGCACTCTGTCTTTGACATCTGTGCCTAACAGATAGGACATATTTAGGGCTCAAGCCCAAAGGGCGAGAGGCCTATTGTTTTCCTTAGGATTATTTTTATTATTATTATTATTATTATTATTATTATTATTTTTTTCCAACGTCTCGGGGGCTTTTGGGGCCCTTAACGTGCTTAAAAAGTCTTGAAAATTGGCACACAGATTGGAACCTGCGGCCATTAGGGCCGGGCAGAGACTGATACACGGGCGTGGCACAGGGGCTCTACAGTGCCCCCTGGAATATGGAGGGCCATATATCATACATTCTTGCTCGTAGACGAATGAAACTCGGTACACATATAAATCTCATCAATCCAAACAACTTTTGTATTGCATATCATAGGCTCCGCCCAACAGGAAGTTGGCTATTTAGGGTTTAGTATTCAAATTTTTCGTCAAAGTTGTGGGGGCTTTTGGGGTCCTTAACATACTCAAAAACTCTTGAAAATTTGCGCACACTTTGGAATCTGTGGCCTTTAGGAGCCTGCAGAGGCTGGGACCCGGGCGTGGCACAGGGGCTCTACGGCGCCCCCTGGAACACAGTCAGAAATGTTGATGTATAGCTCACACATACTTGCACGTATTAATATGAAACTCAGTACACATTTAGATCTCATCGTGCCGAACAACTTGCGTATTGCATGTTATAGGCTCCGCCCAACAGGAAGTCAGCTATTTAGAGTTATGTAAAAAGCATATGCTCTGGAATTTGAAATACTTGTCATAGGTTTTTTACTCGATTGCCGCCAAACTCGGTCAACATGATCTCAAGACAATGGGGATGAAAAATTGCCAGGGGATTTTTGATATCTCAAACGGTTTGCTCGTGGCGAGGCGTTGAAATTATGGCGAGAAATGAGAAACAGGAAGTGTCTAATACCATCCACATACATTTCCTGATTTTAATCAAACTTCATCAGATTATTCATTGTATGATGTCGATCGCATATATGTGACTATTAGGAGTCAAAGTTATAGCGCCACCAACTGGCAGCAGGAAGTGTGTCATTTTCAAAATGCTTTGTATTCAGCATCTTATTTTTACTCGATTTGCTTCAAACTTCATCAGAATATTGTTAAAACACAGCCGATATAAATCTGCTGGGGGGATATTGATATCTAAAAATATTGTTGCCGTGGCAACATGTCAAACTTGAATACTTCTCAGGTGATTTTAAGGCATATAACATACTTAGAATTTCATGAAATTCAGAACACATATCAGTATTTATGATAACTAGACACTGGCAAAAGTTCATAAGAGGGCGTGGAAGAGGCACTCTATAGCGCCACCTTTTGTCAAAAGTGGGGGGGTTAGTTTTAGCTGCAGACACCAAACTCGGTACAAAAATTGTTCTTATCAAGACGGACAACTTTCTAATTCACAGTCATCAGCTACGATCAATAGGAAGTCAGCTATTTTGATTTGAATGTGGATTTTTTTTTACATTTAGCTGTGAATTAATGCATACTGCTCAGAGGAGAGTAACACTATACACACCAAACTTTGTCTACATGATGCCAAAACATTTTAAACAACTTAAATTGCCAAAGGATTTTGGATAGCTTGAACGGTTTTGTCGTGGTGATTTTTTTAAATGACAGTAAAAATGGAATTATTAATTGTCCTGCATTTTTAAATTCCAAACACTTCAAAACCTTTTTTCATACAAAAAAAAGTCATTCTGAGTAAATATGGATAGTTTCACAACTTTACAACACTGTATGGATAACAGAAAATTAAAAAACTGTCAGACATCTCATCTCACTCTGTCCCTCTGTTTGAGTATTATGTGCTGAGACTTACATTGTCTGAGAGAAAATGCGCCCCTACAGGTTCAATTCCTTAAAGGGAAATTCGACTGAAAGGGAGGAGACTCTCTTTTAGTTTCATTTTTAAATCGGTTAAAATACAAAATAATACTTGGATTTAATTCACACTGACAAGCTAAACCAACATATATGATTATTACCGGGTCAGGGCTCATTAATAATTGATGTGTGGTCAGTGATACGTGAGAAACACGAGAGATGAATCACCGCTCTGAGCAGGAGCGTGTGGAATGACGAGCTCAGAAAAACGAGTTTATTTTTGTTTTATAGCTTTAACAAATAAAATATTAAAGCGATATCACACAATTCACCAATTAGAACACACCAAGAGCTAAATTCAGATGTTTTTGAACTGTTTGTGTGAAAATGAAATATTCGCGGCTGCCTATCTGAAATCACCGCCTCCGATCAGCGCTTACAGTGTCACAAGTTCAAAACAAACGAATTTATTCTTGTTTAAGAGCTTTTTCAAATAAAATATTGCCATAAATGCACACAATACACCCATTATAACACAAGAGCTAAATGCAGGTGTTTGTGACCCGTTTAAGTGTGCAAGACTATTTGAAAGCGCGACTGGCAGAATAACATATCTCTTGAGCTGCAGGATTCCGCCTTTCGTCGTACGAACGAACACATCACGGACAAGATTATTTCAAAATACATAATTGCATGGCGAATATAAACGAAAACAGCCACGTGAACATAAACTGTTGAGAAATAAATTTGAAGTGGATCTACTGAATTTGAATATTAAGTGACCGCATATACCAGCTGCTTCTGTCTTCAATTTTAATCTATATAAAAAATTAAACTCATTCATCTTGGCTGCTTTTTTAATATGTGTACGTATTTATTTATTATTTTGCTCTAACAAGACTTAATCTATATTTAATTAAATCAATTACATTTTATTTTACATTTGATTTGTCCATTTCGGCATCTAAACGCCTAAAAACCTAAAACATGCTCTATTATACTATTGTTAGCAATTTCTTTATCGTCCAATTTATCTGGTGTACACTTTTATTTTCATAATAAACTTGTTTGTTAGATTATACACAGTTACAGTGGTCTATAATAAATATTAACAGGTTTTATTCAAGCTGTTTAGAATGATTGCCGTAGGCTAATTTTTTAAAATGTAAATCCAAAAAAAAAAAAAAAAAAAAAAGTTTAAATAAATAAAAAACATTGGAAAAGAATAACTGTTGTACTTTTTTATACATTTTGTATAATTTTATAGTTTATGCATTATAGTTATAAAAACAAATAAATTTAGCCACTCACATAGAAATCTTATGCCTTATCCTTTTTTGACAGTTTTAGGGATTTTTAAAAATCCTAAAAAACCTTATTTGTGCTGCAAATAATAATTTCAAATTAATTTGATACTGACCTCTGACATCCTGTGACATGATATTTATTTGAATTTACATAATCTCATGGATGTAACAGTAAATCTGTTCAGCTCACAGATCAAGACTAAGCTGTAATGCAAGCAGAACTTTCACAAATGCTTGTAGGTCAATAAAATCATTACAAAACACTTACAAATCATTTAAGGGATTTGATAACACTGTAAAATAATGTCTAATTTGTTAACATTAGCAAATGCATTGATAACACTTTATAATAACTGCACTCATTAGTAAATAGTCAGTTCATTCTTTATAAAGCCTTGTCCCAATATTAATAGTCAGTAGTAAGCAGTTTATAAATACAGCTATAAATAGCTTGTTCTTGGTTTATAAGCACATTTATTAAAAAGGAGAGTAAAGTGTCAGTTATCTTCCTATGAAAAATAAATAAAATAAAAATAAACAAACAACAACACAGATTGATACAGAACTCAGAAATGTTATTGTGGATTTATGATAAACTCAGCCTGTAAATGAATTAATTCTCCTCCAAGAAGACACAAGTAGTTCACACCAAACTGTTTTAACATGAAGCCATATACTGAAGATGTTAAATTGCGAATGGGTTAGGATACCTTAAATGGTGTGGCCATAGCGATTTATTAAAGTAACATAAAAAAATACAATAGTTATTTTACTATATCTTTGAAATGTTTAATTCCAACTATTCATAATTTTTTATATACGTAGAAGTCATCATTTGAAGGAAGCACAGTAAGTTTCATAGCTTTATCACTTTCAAGAGCCAGCATAAAATTTAAACTATCATAACTTATAAATCAAGCTTGCAATTCTTAGTACCTATAATGGCCACCAGAGGGAGCTATAGGATAACTTTTAAATAATTATTGTAGAAACGAGTATGATTTAAATCATTCATAGAAATCTTTCAAAAAAAATGAATTGTATATATTTTACTGATAAAATGACCCTCACTTAATTAGAATAACAAGCTGAAGTATTTTGAACTGTATATTAAGAATAATTCTTTATAGGCGTTATGGACAGATAACGTTTTGAGTGACTCTTGAAGGTTCAGCACCACATCCTCTTTTACCACTGTTTAAAGAATTAATCTTACAGAATAGGTGTGAATGAATTTTGGATAGCTTGAATGGTTTTGCCGTGATGATTTTTTGAAATAATAGTAAAAAAGGAACCAGTAAATGTCTTTTTATTTTTTTAAAGTGCAGCTTCTAAACACTTAAAAAAAAAAAATGTACACATAGAAGACCAGTCATTCTGAGGCATATTTCCTCAGAATGACTGGTCTCATGACCATAGTTTCATCACTATACAACACTGTATGGATGATAGAAAAATTAAAAAAAACTATCATACATCTGATGTCACTCAGTCCCACTGTCACTGTGGGTAATGTGTGTGTGTGTGTGTTAAGTGAATTAGGTGTGAAACTATCAGGGTGCATTTAGTCTCCAGCGCCAACATTTTACAGAACTGCCACTTTCCTGGAGTCTCCAGAATTACTCGGTGTCAGGCTCTGAGAGACTTAAGATTCCAAAAAATGATTTAATTAGAATACCATGAAGTATTGTGAAATACTATATATTAAGACTTTATATATAGGCTTTATGAACAGATTAGAGAGACTCGTGAAGGACCAGCACCACCTACTCTTGTTCGATGGTTTGAGGAATATATCTTCCAGAATCTGGGATTAAGATTTAGGAGCTCATTTTTATTCCACCTCCTTTCCTGAAAAGTCTGTCTTGCAGAATTGACTAAAAATTAATCTTCACATTAATTACTAATTATTTTGCAATTCTTTTTGTCAGTTCTTCTTGACCTGCTTTTTTCTTCTTCTTTTCTGACCTCATGACCCAGTCAGTATTTTTTGTACAATGGTCAAGTCTTAACTTATCCATTTCTGTATTGCATTTGTGTTTGATATTTCTCATGGGTATTTCATAATTTTCGACCTTACAGTTTGAGTTAAAAGTCTATTTTAGCGCATTTCATCTGTAAAAGAAAACATGCCTAATAATTCTGCACACATGAATATAAGGAGTTTTTCTCTTCCAGCTTTCCTGGACTATTGTAAAGCACTCATAAATGATTAAATAAAAAATAATGGTAGTTATTAAGATTTATATGGTTAGGAATTGGTAAAATGTGCTTGGAAAAAAATCACAATAAAACAATGTTTTAATGTTTAAGTTTGGAATATTAACTGACGTGAATGAATGCTATATAAATATTGTTCATGTTAACATAATGTTTATGAATGGAATCTTATTGTAAAGTGTTACTAAAGTTATACATATATATTGTTCTGTGAATGTGATTTTAAAGTCTAGATGATTCGGATTAACCCTTTAACTGCCATATCCTTTAAAACCTCACTGCCAGAGGGATATTGTGAATGCATGTGCCCGCTGGGCACAGTTTACCTGATGCCACCGGGGTGGCGATGGCACTGGTGGCTTGAGCCCGCCATCGCTGCTTGCAGCTATATTGGTGTTTGTTGTGCCGTTGCCTCTCCTTCAGTAAGCGTAAAGGCTGTCAGTGCATAATGGTGTACATTCCTGGCTCTGCAGTGGCTCCAATAATGATTACTGCAGGAAGGGGAAACTAGGTTATTTTAGGCTGTTAGTGTCTCTATCAGAGAACAGCGTCGAGAATTCCTCGTGCCAGAGAGCATGTTATTTACCCTCCTGTTTATGATATGATTGCCAAGGGTAACAACATATCAGATGTTTCTTTGATGGATCATTTCCAGGGGGAGAAAAGTCAACTTGAGAATTCTTAGGGGTTTATCCATTACCTACAGCAGAAAATGTTGATTCGGATAAATGAAAGGCGTCATTGTGTTTGCTCAAAAAACGCTACACACAGAATTTATAATGTGAGCCCATGGGCTGAGTACGAATCGAGTGTCATATCAACCCAAATCTAATCAAAGTCCTCAAAGCCGTTGAACACGTCTATTGATGAAGGCTGTGCTTTTCAAGCCAGCTGCCAAGTTCTTCGTGGGCTTGTCGTAGGCAGCGGGAGCTGAGAAAATAGACCTGCTGGACTCTGACGTAATCATTTCCACTGCTTTGCCACCTTGAAAAATGGATGCCATGCTATTCTGGGACTGAATGGGGGAAAAGTGCAAAGAGACCAGGAATAATTGAGCGTGGGGGCCGGGAGTTTTTTTTTTTCTTCTCCCTGCGCTAAATTGCCTAGTTAATTATTATTTTAGGAAAATCGCCTACTCTGTTGCTGCCGCTTGGACGTTAAGGCCTTAACGGTTCCCCCTTGGGGAGGGAGCAGTGCGGCAGCAGGGGCTTATGGGAAGAAGCAGAATGTCATTAGAATGGGACGTGCTCCGACAGAAGAGGCCTAGACTCGAATCTCCAGAGTGCTCCTCTGATACTTGCCTCGTAAGGTCTCCATCAGGACCCATTTTAGATTATGACTCTGATCTCTCTCTTAAGATGTGCAAAATCATCTGTAGTAATGGGCATATGAATTATGCACTCTTCTGAATCCCTGACTAATCTTTTCTTCTCTCTATGTCTCTCTTTTTCCCTCCATCTCCCCCCCCCCCACCCCACTGTCTAGTTCTCTTATTGGCTCAATTGGTCTTGGGTCCTGGTAGATAAATCCTATAGTTGGGCTCAAGAGTGGAGTGAAATGAGGTATTTTATATGCCCTTTCACTGAAACATGCGGTTGATGATCGCACTTTTGTGTCTGGCCTCGCATCTGTGTTCCATATGATGGGTTCAGCCCAGCTGACATGCTGCTTGTTTTCGCCGCCGTTTCCGCTGTGTTCTGGTTCGTTCGTCATTTACTCTGTTAACCCTCAATTTTCTTTTCTCGCTCTCTCTTTCTTTGTTGTTTTCACCATGTCTTATCTCTCTCACCCCTCCCCCTTCAGCTATAGGTAACACAGTCCGTCCTATGCTGTCAGAATCCTCTGGCTAGTCTTTACCTCTTGGTGAAAGGTGCCTGGTTAGTGGGGTGGCACCTGGAGAGGAGGCCGTGCCCTCACACAGGGGTGCCGTGCTCTCAGTCGTGATGGAACCTGTCAATGGAACATATGGCTTTCCTACTAATAAGCATTTCTGCCTGCCTACCCCCATATCTGCTGATTCAGCACACATGCACCTTGGCTCCACCCTGGCATATTTTGCTTTAATAAGCAGTCTTTATTGTGGAAAGTCAACAATTATGCACTTCATATTCTCACAGTTGGTGTTATCGCGGAGCGGTACTCATATTTTTGCATCCTTGCTGGGAATGGGAGCAGTGTTTCGTATTTGAAATTTAGTCTTAGAATGTTAGTCAAGGTTAGTGGATGTACAGTATAAGCCTATTGGTACATACATACGTTTTTTGTAATGCACATTTCAGTTTATTTATTTGTGGATGCTCATTTAATAATTAATTTGAGTAATGTATGGATGCTTACATTTATGGCCCATATATAGCCCACTATTTGTCGACATTATATTTTCATCCCTATGTATGGCTGTATTCCCACTGTATTTTTTCCACATTTTTATTGTCTGCCATGTGAAAATTGAGGTTAGTTGTTAAGCTAAGTGATTCACACAGTTTGAGTTTAATGTCCATAGCAGTGCAGAGTTATGTTGAATTTTAATAAATAACTTTTAGGTTTTTAAAGACCGCTAAACCCAAGTTTGAGCACTAGTGGTGATGCTTGCCTGTATATCACAGATGTTCAAAAAGACCATCGGAGGTAACTAGCCATCAGTAGTGACAATAGTAATTCCTCTTTGTCTTTCAGCAGCTGTGGACAGCAGTTAGCTCTGGCTCTGCAGTCTTCTGAAAATAACCCGGTCACGGCCCACAGGGCAGCAGCGGGTCTGAAGGAGAGTGGCAGATTTGTCTATATAGGGAGTGAGGGAGGTCTTCCCATAGGGCCAGTATGAGCTGAAGCTCAAGTGGAGCCCCTGCCCAGCTACTTCCTTCTCCTCCACCACCTTACTTTGTCCCTCGCTCTGTTTTTGTCTGTGTTTCTCTTGTGGTCGGCCTTCTTTCCATTACAAGCATTCCTTAAACTCACTGTCATTACCATAAAAGCTATTGTCTCCTCCCAGGCTTCCTCTCCTCCGTTTTTATTTCCATTATCACCCTTCCAGTGACAGGTGACTGGCCGAACTGCAGAGCAGAGGTTAGGAAACTTATTAATAGGAGTGTGGGAGATTTAGCCTAGCACTTTCCTTTTGCACCTGCATCAGTTGCTGAATGAGCAGATTTGCCACCTCCCTCAGGTCTAGACAGAACGGGTCACTTCAGTTCAGCCCAGGTGCAGGTGACCAGACAGGTCAAGTGCTATCTCGGATGTCAGGCTGCAGCTGAGAAAAATCCAGCTGATGAATCCATACGTGGTCTTCCTTGATTCTGTTTTTATGTTGCTTTCTTAAACACTATAGATAATGACAATGTTTCAGTGAACAGCTTGACAAATAGAGCCGCGCTTTAAGAGAGCTTGCACTCCTGCGTGATTGTGCGGATGTTGTTTTTGATGAGCTTTTAAAGGCTTTCTACAACGTTTAAGGCCGGGAGACGAGCCAACCGACGCACCCCTCCCTTCGCTCTGCTGGAGCACGGACAGAAAACGAGCGAGAGATTCTGTTTCCCCTTTAATCGCCGACTAGCGCAAAGACAAACAGTACTCTTCCACCTGAGAGGCACTCTTAGGGGAGCACTAATGATGCATTTACAGGCTGTGTTTCAGCAGAACCTGGCAGTGCCCTTCAGGTCCACCCCGAGCTCTCGAACATATTACTTTACAACTGCATTGTCTTCCGTTCTGCTGAGCCGGGCAGAACGGCAGTGCAGCCCAACAGGAAAAACGAGCTAGCATCACACCGCTGCCTCCCAGGCTGATGTTTCTTCCCCTATTACCAAAGCTTGACATTTGAGAGAATGGCCTTTTCACTCTAGGGTTCTCTGACAATGTGCTTGGAATCATGTGTCCTCTGCTGTCTTCTGCTGTGTTTTTCTAAACTTAGCCCTTCGTTTGAGCCGGCTGACATCAGACGCTGTAGTGGAAAAGCGCCGGTGTCAGCTCGGCCCTTCCGTGCTGCGAGTATGGCATGTCGACGCGTTTCTGTGCCACTGTGTGGTAAGCGGTGGTAAACATGCGATAGAATGAGGCTGAGCTTTAGTAAGCCTGCGTTCGGATCCCCACCAGAGCCAGAAACAGGCTGACATCCTGCCAAGGAAGACAACTGCAGGGAGCGGAGGGGGAGAGAGAGACAAAGAGAGAAAGAGATTGAGTTTTCCCTAGAGATATCTCAATGGGAAAATACGTGGTTGTCCATTTGGGGTCTTTTGGAAGATTTGTAGCGGTACTAAAAATGTATTTATAGCATTATGTATGTTTATAGTACGCATAAATCAACTGTGTTCGTAATTTTTAGGGATGGGTAACAATGATCTACTAGATGTCTAACAATTAGCGTGTGTGTAAAAAATATTTCCATTATTTTTATATTAAATTACATAAGCACTTGCTTCATTTATTTGTATTCTTTCCTGTTCCATAGCACTCCAACTACCAGTTTTCAGATTCATTGACTAGTTATTCAGTTAACCCTCCGACTACATCCCTAAAGTCTTTTATTGCCTCTCTGACACAAGTAAAAAAAAAAAAATAATAATAAAATAAATTAACAATAAGATTGAAGGGCCCTTAGAATAATGTAGGTCTATTGAAGGGTTTTTCTCTGCCTCCAGGAGCTGTGTCTTTTAGGTGAGAGATACTGTAGGATACAATTTGCCACAACAGATTCACCATAGGCAACAAGCGCTTTAAGTGGGATGAACAAGTATAGAGACAGGAAAATCAATTGGCATGGTAGAACGCAGTGGGGCATGAAGAGAGGAAGAGAAGTCTTTTCTAACCTGATGACCTGAGACGCTTCGCATACAGGAAAACTTTATCTCCTAAGTAATAACGAATGCAGCCGAGATGGCCACTGCACGCGGCACAGAACTAATGAAAAAGCGGCAGTCCATACTTTTCCAAGCCTCACATGCAAATGAAATCAGTGGATGGGCAATTTCTAGATGATTTCACCCTATTAATTTTATTTCACCATTTGAAGAGCCATCAAACATGCACACACACAAATACATGCATTGCATTGCTTTGTGTGTACAAACTTGGATGGGTTAAATGTAGAGCACAAATTCCAAGTATGGGTTACAATACTTTGCTACATGTCACATTAGGGTTGCAACGGTTCAACTTTTTCATGGTTCGGTTTGTTTCTCACTTTTAGAGTCACCGTTTCGGTTTCTTTACTTAAAAAAGAAAAAAAGAAAAAAAAAACGCTGTCTACCTACAAGCAATGGAACACATATAAATATAGTAGCGTAGAGATACAAATAAAATAAACAGTGATTTTCAGTTTTTAATTTTTTTATTTTTTTAGGTCTGGCATTAGTCTTCAGGTACAGAAATTTGAATGAAATTATCAAATTTAAAACTGCATTGCACACTGGACTGGATAAATTAAAGATGGCTCTTTATTAAAGTTACAAAAGCTTTGAAAAAAAAAAGCGGTGAGAAGGCAGCAGTTTAAAGCATATCTTATTAAAAAGATGTGGATGTTTGCACGAGCTCTGTAGTTCAATACTCCAGTAGAGTCGAGTCACGTCACGTTTATTTATTTAGTACTTTAGTACTATAGATAGCCTTAAATCAAGCTGCTTTACGGTATTATTAAACATGAAAAACCAGAGTCAGTGTCGCTTTCAGTTAGAATTACAACTTGATTTTCTTTTTTAAAGCAGCTCTCCATTGTGGATCTAGTTAATGATGAAGTCTTTTTATTAGTGGGGGAAAAACACATTTTATTAAAGGTATAGTTTGGTTTGAAGAGATCAAAGCTTGATTCAGCTCACGACTGTTTTGATTATCATAGCCCTATAAGGTATTTTAAGAGAGATTATGTTGTAAATATTAGATTATCCAAGAAATAAAATGTCTCCTCACTTAAACTTTATTTTGTTTCTTATCCACATGACCCACAAAAATATATTTTTAAGGTAATTAAATTATTAAATGGTTGAATAAGAGAGTTTCTATGCTATCTCATTTTGTTTGCCAAATAAATTATTTTTTATAAATTAATTGTATATCTAATTACATATGACTTTCAAAATCTGAATTAATTTTTTTTTTATAATTTTGATTAATAATCAAAATATTTGTTTGTTGCAGCCCTAATTGAACAAGAGGTTTTATTTATTTTATTTTTTTTCTCCATTGCTGTTATTATAATGTCTGGGAAGCCAGAATGCATATCCATCAACAGAAACGTATATAAGCTGAACCCTGTTTGTTTTAAGTGTTTATTTAAAGCAAACCATATTACAGGTGCTTAAGAAGGCTTAATTTAAACCGCAGTCCCAGCGCTAGCGAACAGAGTGTGGAGAACCGAACAGAACTGTCCTATACATATGTATATATGTGTGTGTCTGTGTATGTGTGTGTATATATATATATATATATATATATATATATATATATATATATATATATATATATATATATATATATATATATATATATATAAACGTGTATTATTAAAGCCAAATATGTTTAAAATATCAGAAAATATAAGAAAAGATGATGCTAAATACTAAACGGATCAGAGTTTTTGTAGGCTAACGTTTAACTAAGAACTGACAACTGACCTAATGTCCAGTGTTACAGAAGACTATGGATGCTTCAATAAACCTGTTCTCCCTCTTTTTCCCCTAGCTCTCTCTCTCTATCTCTGTTTTCTTGGTGTGGTAATAAGCTGCTCCCTGTCCGTTGCTCTCCATGTGAAGTGTACCGCTGATGGATGACTTTTTGAGGTTGGAGCAAATGGGGGGCGTTAATACTAACTCTTTGCCTGAATATTAATTGCTCTTCTTTCTTTCACAATAAATAATTCATAAAAAAAATCCTTTAGCGCATTTATTCGAGATGTCGAGGGCTGTGTTTGTGTGCATTTACACACAATGGCACGTAAATTTGCCTTGTATGACGCCTGAAAAGCACCTGAACATCGCAAAGTTGTAAGCAGAACAAAACGTGGCCTGTCCGCTGCATGCCATTCGGTTCTAAATTAGCTTTGTTACTACCATCACTGCAAAGAAAGCTTTCAGTAAAGTCTTGAAAGCGAAAGATTAAAGACCGCTGAAATTACGTCACATTTAATTGGCGTAGAAGCAGCTGGAAACTCTTTGGCTAGGTATATATACAGTGTATATATAACAGCAGCCATCCATTATATCAATTCGGCTCTAGCTCTCACTCTCTCTCGCGCTATGACAATCTTCCCTCTCTGTTATACAAATGCCTCACTGAATGCCAGCAGTTATATCAGACTATTTCGTCAAAATATGCCTGTGCGTTTTATCCACCAGATGCCACTTAAGTGAGGTGTCAATAACATTTTAAGATAACAAAAGACTGCTGTATGTTGGAAAAGAGGAGTGTTTTTCCATTGACTCCTACACGGGAGTGCTTTATGCCATGAATGCTCCATGGTCCATTTGTCGAATTGTTTTCTTTCTTTCCTTCTTTCTTTCCTTCCTTCTGCTTGCCACCCACAAACTCCGTTACATCCTCACATCTAACCTTCACTTTGTTGCTGTGATTAGTATTCACAGGGGCCGAGCAGTGGCCTGTAGAGGTGAACCGGATGCCCTTCGCCCCTCATTAGCGAGGTCATTCTCCGGAGTGGACGGCTGTGACACGGCTGTTTGCCGGTGGCCGTGAGGGAGGGCTGAGATCTCCATGAAGTGTAATGCATGTCAGAAGAGCCTTCAAAAATTTGGATACCGCATCCTGGCTCGGATCAACGCTCCTTCATTGTTATTCACTGCACCATGGAAACTTCAGGTCTGGGGCAGAAGGGAGAAAGTTCCAAAGGCTTGCACTGACAGAGCTGTTTATGATAGACCAGGCTTGGATTCGAGTCTGCACCTTCTGTGGATCTGTTTGATATGAACCGACATATCCATATAGATGAGGATGTGCCAGAGGAGAAGATCCAGCATGGTCTTTGGACTGTCAAGTAGTGTTAGCTGGAGGAGCTTTATTCAGCTGGAACCTCCTGATTTGATACATTTAAGCAGATCAAATGCATTGTAGGAGATGTAAGACAACTAAAGCAGCATGCTTGTAGAGCACTTCTGTCAATTACCCAATTTTTTGCAGCAGTGTCAGTTTGAATTCATTTAGTCATCACTCAACATTAGTCTTTAAAGTATACTCATCTACTCTACTCTATGACTGACTTACAGAGATATTACTCTTCAGATCAGTGTTCAGCTTTAAGTATTTGGCAGTTGACCGATATGTTTTTTTTTTTCTAAAGCAATATCAAATAGAGCAAGTTGGCCAATGGCCCATATGATACCAATAATATCAAATAAATAGCAAATGAGAAAAATATAAAAATTTTATGAAAGTTTGAGGAACATTTGCACAATATATTGTATTGAGAAGGATGTCGGTTGAAACTGACACAAGATAGAGCTATTATTTGTGCAGTCTCAAAATGGCCAAAGATCTATTGGTACTTTAGTATCGTGTAAAATTTTGCAGTCATTAATTTGTAATATATATTGATATATGGGCTATTATGCTTTCTAGAAATTGGTATATGGAACTGCTAGACGTTGAAATGTCTGCACTATTGCTGGTAGTTGGCAATTGGCGTTTTCACATTTGAAGTTTACCGGTCACATTGCCAGAAATCACATCCTCTTATTGAAAATGAATGCCTTCAGGTTGCTTTGTCACTGCAAAATGCTGTCAGTATTATGCCCTGATTGGACCATTTACATTGTCCTTGTCTCTGACTGTCCATTTCCTTTCAGCTGAACGCATATGCCATATTATTGCTGCAAAAAGACCATTTTAAAATGTCAGTCATCATAATTGTCATACTGTACGCATGTCACACTTGGTTCCCTTGTCACGTCTGTCGGCACACAGAAGTACATCCACATGAAAGCGGTTCGTAGAAGTCTCACTTGCCATTTACTCTGCAAGCTTTGCCTAATAGAACAGGCACTAGCGAATGCAGTGGAAATTATCGGTTATTTCCATTTGTGTGAAAAGGTGATGAAATTATAGTAATATGAACAGGCAAATTCTATTTGGTTAGCGAAAATTTTGCACTCTTAAATTTGGGGATGGCAGAGTGTAAGCTATTGGCAACAACTGAAGTATACCCGGTCTGGAGGCTAAGTGATTGTTATTATTCACAAGCTTTGAAGAGAGCTAGAGAGAGTGAGAGCGACAGTAAAAAAAAAAAAAAATCTATTACATTTTTTGCCTCTAAATGGAGCTTGATTAAAGTGTTAAGTAGAGAAGTGTCCCAAAAGGTACCCTTCCTGTCACTGTGGAAACGGCACGGTGCCGTGCTCCATGGGCAATCTGCCGTGCCCTCATTTCATCTGATTTGCATGCTAGAGAGAATTAGGTAATTGGCATTTATGCAGAACAAAAGAGGAGCTGCTCTCCCGGATAAAGGAGTGAGGGCTTTTCAAGTAGAACCCGATGTATGTGGTGGCAGAGCTGCTTTTTTTTTATGCAACACTTTTGTATCTGTGTGTGTGTTTCAAGTATGATGCTGTTGCGCCTTTGGCAGTCGGGAGCAGGGAGGAAGAGCAGGGGGGTGGGTGGAATCCACCGTGCTTCCTCCAGCGAGAGAACGCCACGATTATCAGAGCCAGTTCCTGCAGAACATCTTCAAGTGTTCCAGTGCAAGCCGGATGGTTGGATGCTTCTCCGTGAGAATGCTTGAAGCAGAATTGAAAAATGGCGCAGGGGCAGTGAGGCTTGAGGAAACAGAGGGAACCTTCGGCAAATCGTTCATCCAAATATTGCACCCATGCCATTTAAATCCCAGTTATGGAGAGCCATTCCGCGGCTTCAATTATACAGAACAGTTTTCCGAGTGTGCAAGAGAAGGGTTTTGCCCCTCATTAATGGCTCCTATTAGAGCGAAGGAGAGGCGGGGGACAAAGAGAGAAAGCACGGCCAACGGTGGCTCTACTCAGAACTGCACTTGAAATCGGTTTGAACAAGCCTTATCTGGCTAAGGCAGAACCACTGGCCTGTTTACTGTGTAAACTGATCGCGGGCTTGGTCATGTTGTGAGTTGTGCGAGTCTTTATTAATTAGAGCAGCCAGCCTGTTTGAGTTCAAATAACTCTCAAAGTCATTTTTTCATCTTCTCTCTCTCTCCCTCTATCCCCCAGCTGATATCACTGTGTGACAGATGTTAAATTAGAGGCACGTCGCATTTTTGCTTCTCTGGGGAAGTGAGGGAGTTTGAGCAGAATGGATTTGAACTCTCAGAACCTCTGAATCAAAATGCTGCGAAAGGGATACGACGCGTTTCATGTTCGCAATGTCTTTAAAGGCGTATTGATCACCTCTTAAGAGTGCCAAATGTGCACATAAAGCATTTTAATTGATTGAGGCGGTAGATATAAGAAAGATTATGGAGGTTTACTCACTTTCCAGCACTACGCCTCTACATTGACTTAGTTGCTGGGCCAAAATATACTTGAATGCTGCTAGCAAAATGCAATGAGCATTATCCACATCAGTTCTTAGATGGTACGTTATACCTTTCAGGTCATTGTTATGTTGGAGCAAAGCATTTAAAGAGAAACCAGCTGATGATGTCAGTTAACATGAGTTAAAATGTTGACGTTACTAGCTAGCTACTATGGAAGCTGATATATCCAAATGATCATGGGAACCCACATTACTTCTGGTTGGCCTACATATTGTTAAACACAACATTTTTTTCATCCCACACAGGAATTTAATTTTTGTGTTTATGTCTTCCATTTAAAATGTTTCAAATTAGTCATAGGCATGTATGGTTTAGCAGACGCTTTTATCCAAAGCGACTTACATTGCATTCAGGCTAACAATGTTTTCCTAACATGTGTTCCCTGGGCTTCGAACCCCCAACCTTGCGCTTACAAGCGCAATGCGTCTACCATTTGAGCTACAGGAACACACAAGTACTTGAGGTCTGTAAGAGTACTGCAGAAATGTTGAATTGTCCAAGTGCTAATGCTTGTGTGCTTGCATAGAGTTTATAGTTTAGTTGCAACTGACTATTTACCAAAACCCACATAGCTTTGATAAAGCATTGCAGGGTGTATTTTAGGATGAAGGCAAAACACTCTCATTTAGTTAGTCAGCATGGCACGTGTTCTGTCAGCAAAGTCTGTATGTAAAAACGTGATGCACAGACTGTGTTTGTGTACGAGAGCTCAAAAACCCATGGCGTAACTACAGAATGTGAGGACTACAGGAGGGGAGGTGGTGGGGTCCCTCTAATGTCGCAGCCCAACAAAGTGGCTCTATCTGGGCCAGGGGTCACAGAGGCAGAGCCTGACGAAGGCGAGGGTCTCTGGAGTGTCGCGGTGTGCGAGCGGGGCTGGCTGAGAGTAATGGAGTGTTTCAGAGAGGTGAGGACTCACCGCTGAAAAGCAGCACCGCACTCAGAGAGGCGTTTTTTAACTGAGAAAAACACTCCCACCACAGCCAGCCCCTGCAGCAGTGCAGAGGCAGGTCACACATGGATGAACAGGGCTTTCTCTCTCGCTCTCGGTTTGTGTGTGTGTGTGTATGAACATGTGCTTTAGGCTCTGCAGCAGACCTGCTAGCGTGTTTCAGCCCAACCTAGAATTTCTTTTAAAATGCATTCAACCTGTGTCGCATTACTGGAGTTGAAACTGACTGTTCAGTGCTTTAGATTTGTTCAAAGTGCAAGGATTGGTTAAAAGCACCTTTTTACTCACTATACTATACTTCTAGATTTACTTGTGCTTCTTAACATTTGTTTTGTATCTGCTAAGAAAGCACTTCATTTCCTAACATTGAAATGTCTAAATTGCTTTCTTGCCATCTGTTGATTACAACACTCTTGTATGTGAAACTCAAACACATTTGTGTTTAAGTCGCCCTGGATAAGAGCGTCTGCTAAATACCTTCGATGTTAATGTAATTATGTGAACAACTCAAGGTTATTGTTGTTACTGAGCCACTGGCTTTGTTTTAAGTCGTGCAGAATTTGTGAGAAGCTTTCTGCTGAAAATAACCGCCTGGGTCGAACATATGTACAGGCTTTTTTTGGTTAGCTTGAGAGAAAATGCTTCTCTGATGGCTTTAGTCCTTGAACACCACAGGTGGGATTAAACTAATCACTCAGAGAGGGCCACCATTGATCAGGGCTACTTAAGCCCTTTGGAAAATATGGCTGTCCAGACACAAAATGTCACAGAGATCTTTTTTCCACAGTGATGGAAAGTACTTCTCCGGACAGAAATGTTATGTATAGTCACATGCGCACAGCAGTGTTGATTAGTCATGTTTTGCGATGGTTGACGTGTGTGTGTGCGTGTACTATGGTTGGGCCGATAGACAATGCCATCGTCCATCGCTGATGACTGATAGACATCACTCTGTTTATACTGTGGAGCAGCAGCACTTACCACACATTTTACTAGTTTAGATGTTTGTCAGTGGTGCTGAGGATCTGCAGAATCATTAGCCATCATCTCTCCTTAAGCCCTGTTCACACCAAGAATGATAACTACGGGGCAAGTTGTGGCCTAGTGGTTAGAGAGTTTGACTCCTAACCCTAAGGTTGTGGGTTCGATTCTCTGACTGAGTTGTCCTTGAGCAAGTGCACCAACTGCTCCCCGGGCGCCGCAGCATAAACGGCTGACCACTGCTCCGGGTGTGTGTTCACAGTGTGTGTGTGTTCACTGCTGTGTAAACATAACAATATTAAGAGTTCACATCAGCGAATGGTATCTTCTGTTTATTCTATGCGCACATGAATCTGCCACTTTAAATACTCGAGCTTGTTGTAGTGCTGTAGCAGAGTTGTAGTGTGAACACTATTATTTAATATTGAGAATTATTTTTAGAACTATATCTTTATCGTTATCTTTATAGTTATCGTGTTTGGTGTGAACAGGTGGTAAGGGAAATTTTATGTACTGTAATGTAACAGGCAACTTTTAGCAATTATGTGTTTCCGGTGTCTTTCTAAATATGCATTCATGCTTTGGGCACACCCCTAACCCACCCTCCCCCAGTCCCCCAATGTCATCCTCCATCACAATGTTTCACTGTAGACATAATACTAGGGTTGGGCGATGTCTACAAAATTGGCATTGGATGTACTTACACAGACACACACACGCGCGCGCACACACACACATAGTTTATCCTGCATACAAGAGACAAACATCCTGCATAAAACGACAACGTCATACTGTTGTCGTTTCTCATGATGAATTTTAGATTTCTTTTTTACCCAAAAAACAAACAAACATTGTTTTAAAGATTCTTTCATGAACACTCCCTATGAAACTTGTCCAATCAAGAATTACTCTGAAACCTGCCAAATTTGTGCAATGCCTCCATAAGAAAACAAATCTGATTTTGCACTTGATGTTGATCCTGCCCATAGAGCGGCAGCAGCAGCTGGCAGCATGTTGCTTGACAGCAGTATGGCCTCCTTCCCAAGGCAGAGTCACTTATAAGAGCCATCGTCCTAATTGCAAGTTAAATCCCTCACTTGAGGTTCAGTTATCCTCTTGCTGCCTAGTAACAATGAGAAGAAATGCTGTTTTGGTTGCACTCATCTGCAACCCCCTAGCATTCTTTATTCACTCAACAAATAAACGTCACTTTGATTTTAGTGTGTGATTATCACTATGGTTTCAACTCTTGACTGGCCAGTGGTTTGGATGTGATATTAATATTTTTTCTTTCGGCTAGATTTTCCACTCAACTCCAAATGCTCATCGCCAACGACAAATGAACTCAGTAAAAAGTGAGTGATGATAAAAAAGTGATTTCCCCCCACCAGCAGGATAACACAATGCTCCGTCTTGCTCTGGGTCAATAATCCTTGCCATGCCCAGTAACTTCCTTAATCTAGCCCGAGTCTTATACGCATTGTATGTGGACGGTTAATGCTGGTACATCAATAGAGATTATATAACTCTAAAATCTTAACCAAGTGCAGTTTGGCAGGCGTGGAACAGTTTATCGACATGCTGTGGAAAAGTCACTGAAGGAGGTGGCAGCGGAGAGCCTGCCACTATCAATCAATCAATCGTCCTATTAAAGTGAAAGTGCCCTCTCCTGGAGCCATCTCGCCCATTCCGACTGCACCTTATCCCTTTTACTTTCACCCGGAGCAATCAATCTCATGCTGCATCCGCTGCTTTGCCACTGCCTTAAGGCACGGTGAATCTGGATGCTGGGATGATAGTCTATATACCTCTATGACCTGCTACAAACAAGCTCAGGCTAATAGGAAATGGGTTTGTTTTATGGAATTGATTTGTATTTTGAGGTCCATGCTAATATTTTAGAGGCTTAGTGATTGCTGCTTGTTTATTAACTTGAGGAAAGAATAATTGTTTAAAAATTGTAGCTAGGGTTGTCTGTTAGACTATGTCCTGTAGGTTTTGGTCTTTAATACTCTGCAGAAAAAAAGCTGGGAAAAACCCTCAATATGAATACAAACCAAATAAATAAGAAACAAAATAAAACATTACATTAAAAATAAACGATTTGTGTTTTTCATGTGTATTTAAAAAATATTTTATTTTTTCATTCTACAGTATTGAATAAATACATTTGTATTGTATCAATAAAAAAATCAATGAATACACAAACACATAAGTATGCTTGTGTATCTACATTTGCATTGCATTTCATTTGCATTATTTTCATTTCATTTTTACATTTATTCATATATTTTATTTTATTAAAAACAATTATAGTATTAGTGAAATGCCATTTTTAAATAACATTTTTAAAGATATTATTAAGCAAACACACACCAAGAAATAATAAGTTAGGTGAATAGTTTTCTCTTTTTCTTGACAGTATTTTTTTTTATGATTTTTTTTATTTTATTTTTTTTTTTATAATACATTTTAGACTTCCTATTAAAACTGTGTTTTTTTCTACTTTGTATGTTTGCACTTCCTGGAAGTGCAGAATATATGCCCTCACACTAAAGGGCAGCAGAAATGTCTGCTCTTGAGTCTGCCATAAGATTTCTCTGACAGCTCAGGTGGTGTCAGAACTGTAGTTAGAGCTCAGGAGTATACATTAGCTGTGGGATTGAGTGCTTTGAAAGTATGCCATGATGTTTGTGGACCGCAAACACAGCCTAGAGGTGTCTGGGAGCAGGCACTCATTGGTTGGGTCTCCGGGATGGGTGCATATGAATACCCTCAAGTCAAATCCCCATTTGGATGATCTTCTCGCAAAGAGATGTCATCTTGGAATAAAGAGTAAAAACATATCTATTCAGTATGTCTGTTCCCAGTCAGACCTGGCTCATGTTCCATGCCTCAGAAGGTGCTCCTGAGGTTGTTATCTGGGCTACGGTTTGACTCTGAGGCTATGTTCAGTATCCCGATCACAAGACTAGACTATAGTGAGACACAAGACTATAGTGGGAGAGGAACATCAGGGTTTGATGTCTGTTGCTGGCCTGTCAATCACCTTTGCATTGCGTCAGATCACAGCTTCCGCTGGCCACCTGGGCCCTAATTACCCATAGCCAGCCAAACAGACACTTTATGTGCAATTCACTCGTTTATTGAGAAACAAGATTGTTTTCTTTCAAACCAATTTTATTTCACATGTTTTTGTGTGTTTGTGTTCATGATTATAGCTGCAGCCTCCGTGTTTGAGCACATTTGAAAAAGAACGTAGGTATTGATGTTTTCATAGACGTTTTCTCTCACAGAATACTAATGTGTGTGTGTGCTTTATGAAGAGTTTGGTTCCAAAATGCTATAAACCCATTTTGATTCATTTGATTAACATTTTTTACTTTTACCAATAAAGTGGCTACCATTATTTTCTGTTTTGAACTTTCACAAAGCATCTTTAGGTTATAATAACATTAAAAAAACCTCAAATCCAGATTTAGATTTTCAAAGATTTATTGTAAAAAAATTTTTTTCAAAATGCCATAAATCCATTCAATCAATATGGAAGTTATTTTGCATATTGAAATGATGGAAATACACAACATGACAAATTGATCCACAGACTGTATGACAGCTTCTGAACTTATTATATTAATCTTATATACAGGCACAGGACTAAAAAAACATTCATCAGTCATCACCACCGTCAATGAATTCAATGGGTCAACTTGTTAATGCTATAAATTAATTACAGCAATAAAATAAAATTTCATCATGAACAAGAACATGAACATTAAATTCAATTTGTTTCTCACATTACATTTCTTTTTAATTGCTTTAAAAGATTTCTTTCTTAATTTTAAGGGTTTTTCTCCTGTGTTCTCCATTGTGTTTAATATGAGCAAAAAAATATATACAGGTTTTTGTGGATATAAGAATGAGCAAATAAAGACAGATCTTTTTGGTGTACTGTCACTTTAATTTTTGTCTAAATGAAAATCACGGTGATCTGGATAGTAAAGGTCATAAATGGGATTTCCCACACCAAAGTGCTGGAAAACATTAAAGTTGATCTTGACTTAAGATACGGGCTGTGGTTGTTTGGTCTGCAATTGCGCAGACATCTTTGACAAGATGCCTGAACACACACACGGAAACACAAATGCAAACACAATCCCATTCAGCATGCCATCGAGCACACAGATGTGGGAAGTGGCTTCTGTGAATTGAAAGTTCACTTCAGGCCCCGCAGGATGGATGCTGATGCGGTTTGTTAGCTCTTCTCTTTCTCCTGAACAGATTAAACTGATGTGAAGCTCTGTCTTGCCTTGTGGAGATTATTTCACTATGAGTTCAGACATTTCAGAAGTAGAAAGGATTGCTGAAGGCCTGCCTCCAAACGATGTGGCGTGCTGATAAATTCCTCTGCTTGCGCTATACTTAATATTTCAGAGAAGGACATAAAAGTCTGATATCGTTTTATACTCCTAAATGGCATCTTGGGAGAAAATGTCTGGGAAAAAAAAGCCAGATTTATTGTGAAAACTGAAAGGAAAGGAAAATGTACAGTCGCTTTAAAAATGTATACAGCTTCCAGCGTAATGGTGTAAGTAATTTGTTAAGTGCTTATAACTCCCTTGCTAAAGTTTCGAAGATTTCGCCCCAAGCAAGCACTTAATTAGCATATTAATTTTTCAGAATCGCTTTGAGGGGCAAGCGCTCAATTTTTCCTCTCATTCCTTCTTTCACCCCTCCATCCTTAATGTGAAAATATTTTTCCATTCTGCAGACTGTTTATCAAAGCTGAAAGCTCATTGATATTCAGCGTGAGTTGGCTTGAACAGAGACAGGGAGGTGTATCGGCCTAGCCATCTCCTGGGTCCTATAAGGAGCCATGAGCAGCCGCGATCTCTCTTCATAACTGTACAATAATCTATCGACTCTGGGTTTGAGTGTAAAGCACATCAGATCATTAAGATAAAGCCCTGGAGGGGGGTATTGCTACAGTTTGGCATTAAGGAATATTGGTGTTAGTGTAGTTTGAAATTACAAAGACACGATGCGGAGGTTAGCACCAATAAATGGTTAAAAATTAAACACATGCTCAAGATTTATATACTGGCTTGCTAAATGAGGAGGCTTTTTAGAAATATCATTTTAGAATACAGTGCCTTCCAAAGGTTTGGGGGGCGTCACTAAGATTTCAGTTAGTACTTTTATCCAGCAAGGATGCATTTAGTTGCTCGAACGTGACCAGTAAAGATGTTTATTATCTTGCTGAAGTTTCTGCTGTAAATTCAGCTTTGCCTTTACAGAAATAAATGTTAAATGTTACATTAAATGAATACATTTTTTGAATAGCCTATAGGCACGTTGGTGACCTTTCGATATTGTCTGGAATAAAGAACTGTATGTCAGGTTTTCCCAGTCGTGCAGAATGCTTTTACAGATCTTGATCTCCATTAGATGGGTAGTGTGTGTGTGTATGTATGTGTTGATTATTATTAATTGTGTCATGGGAAGGTTATGCACATCTGACCTGGTCGTCAGCGCTCCCACAGTTCACATGAGCCAGCTTTGGCAGGGCTGCAGTCTGATGACCTGGGTATTTTGTAGCATTGTGACATCAGGGGCTGAGGATTTAGAGTGCTCCTATACTGGACACTCTTAAAGCTACAGTAGCTCATTTGACACAGTCAAGTGCTTTAAAATTGAATGACCAATTTAGGTGCTAAAATCAATATTGAATTTAATGAATGCTTAAAGCAATCACATTGGGCAGTAGTTTCCCGTTTCCTCCCATAGTGTTCTGAAATTCAGAAATAAAGAGCTCTTTAGTGTGTCAGCTCAGCAGTTTTAGGATAGGAGGATTTCACAGAGGTACTCACAGATATCTCTTGATTTTTCATGCTACTTCCATAGATAGCCGGAGACTTTCAGAGTCAGCACAACCTTTAATAACCTGGAGGTTTGGTTTGGCTTGGCTTGAAATTGTGATTATTTTTTTTCACTAAAATAAAATTTTCAGCCCCTTATAATCTTCATTTTATAATCTGCGAGCTCTGTTTAGTTTTTATAGAAATTGCTAAATGTTTGTATTAATATGAAGCTAATTGATTAGACTACCATAAATGTTATTTATGGTTATAATTTTGGCACAAAGATCATTTTGCCCCAAACAGAATGACGAGTCATTAACCTGCTTGTGTCAATCCCATTCAGCCCTTGTGGTTGAACTGCCTTGGGCTCCACTAACTGGCTTGGGATGGATCTTCCATTGAGAGAGCCAGAGACTCATTTATGTGGCCTTGGGGGTCAGCAAAAGGCTGTTTGGCTCCGTCTTTGGCAGCCAACCTTCTGTCAGTGTGGAGATGGCTGCTGTAAGCTTGAAGGAGCCCCGCTTTGGGCTGTCACCTGCCATTTGCTGTAAGCATCTTTACCCCACTCATCTACTCAGTGTAATGGCATTGTGGTTATCAATTAGACCTCTATAAATATACACTAGAGATCGGATTGGTTCAGTTTTACCCTGGAGACAAACCTTCCGTCCCTGTCTAAAGATCTTACAGATTTTAGTTTGCACAATGTATTTCTTAATGTATTTATTGTAGTTTTTTTATTCTTGTTCTTATTTCATCACAGACTGTTTATTTATCTCCAGTGAGCTTGTTTTTTGTTCATGTTTGATATCAACATTGGTGACAAAGATTATGAAAATTCTATAGTATCAACTATTTTAATATCATAAAAACCATATTTAAAGTAAAAAAAAATAACAATATTGTGATTATATTGTTATCGTGATAAAATTACTGATATCGTGATAGAAAGTTTTGGTCATATCGCCCACCCCTACTGACAACATTTAAAAATTCATCATTCATCATTCATAAAATATCAGCTAGTGTCATTCATTTAATATTGCATGCTAATTTACCCTATTTTTTACATTTTAGGTTATCTTTGGTTATCTTAGTCTTTTTTTTTTTGTTTGCATTTCAAAGAGGAAAGAAAGTCCTACAGATTTCTGATGAAGGTTTAGAAGCAGTGTAAATGGCAGATTTTTTTAATGAACTTTTTTCTCTTTAAGATTAGAGGTTTGTTCAAATCTCAAATCCCATGTATGCACATCAGTATTAGCAATGCTTATCATAACAAATCCCACTAATTAGAAAGTAAGACTAATTTGGAATGTTACATATGCATTTTTGTGTGAATATATAGACATCTTCAGTAGATAAATCTCTTATTTTTGTCCTTGAGACAGAAAAAGAAGAGTTTTTGATATTGCATCAAATAAGTCTTGTCTGGTGGGTTTTCGGGCAGGGAAGTGGGGCTGTGCATCCACAGTTTTTGCCAACGTTACTAATCAGTTATTCTCAGCTTTTGGTCAAGCCGCTGCCTCGCCTGTCAATCAGGGTTAGCTGCCGGCGCAGAGGCAGGAGCTGTTTGGCCCAGTAGATTTGAATGTCGACATTAAAATTCCACATTGCAAAATTGTGTACAAATTGGAGCTTGGCGGCCTAAATTTAGACGCAACTGAATAGAATGTGGCAAGTGCACTGGATTCTGTCAGTCAAGGAAGTTTCGATGCTTCGCATTAAACAAGACCCGCCTAGTTGTCACCGTTTCCTGACCAGCTTTGGAATCGGTCTGCAAGCCTGTTTGCCTGGAGTGTGTGTTCGGTGGAAGGGCAAGGAGACGGCAATCAGTGATGAATATGTGATTTGAGATGATGAAGAGGTCTGGGAGGAGGGAGGAGGAGAAGGAGGATGAGGAGGGGGTCTCATTATCTCACTCTAATCAGGGTACATCCAGCCAGGCAAAGAGGACTGATTAAAAAAAAGACTCCATGTCACAATACAAGAGCATCGTTTGGCTGGGGCTTATGGGCTTATTGTGAGTGAGGACCAATGTTAGTCAACCGCAATCAACAGCAAGAGGCCACTACACAGTTCATCAGAGACCCCGAGTAAACAAATAAAAGCGCAGCATGGGCCTCTCTGCAGACCGTTCGATCCCAGACAGGAGAATTCTGGGAAGGGAACTCTGCAGGAAGCGCGACAGGTGTTTTAAGAGCTTGATCACCTATCTCCGTTCCTCAGTTTCTGTTCTTTGTTAAACTCCACGTAACCTCCATCAAGTCATCTGTCAAACAGCTCTCTCCCCCTCGCCCCCCCTCCACTCTGTCGGAATATAACTTGATTTGCTATGTCTGTATCCCTGCGATTGTCCTGCGCTTTGATAAGGATCCATGTTTTCAGGGAGGGTTTGGCTGCGCCGCATCTAATGAAAGATCTTAATTAGATCCATTTGTGCCCAAAGGAGAGTAGATGCAATATTAAATTGTCACTCCTATCACATTCCTCCAATTTAGGCTGCAGGATACGTCTCGATCCATTTTATTTTGCCACAGATAAATGGTGAACTTTGCTGTCACTACTACCTCCTGCATTTCCCCTCTCATCTTCAACAGAGATTGAGAGACTCGTTCCTCAGGAAGAAAACATCTTCCTTTTTGCTATGTATTATAAAGCATTAGAGAAATACTCATTTGCTTTCAAATTTCTCTCTTTTTGGAGCACATTAAATTGTGTCCGTCTTTATTTGTGTCCAAATTGAAGCCTTCCTGATAGTCTGCTCTTTTAAGTATCAGAAATTCAGACAAGCTCGTTTCCTTGAATGTGCCTTTTTTTAAATTGGCCATAGTAAATTTAACTTTGAATTATTTAAGTTGACTTTCCAAGGCAAGGAGTAACACTTTTTTTTTTTATTATTATTTATTTTACAACCAAAATAAAAGTTTTTTTTTTTTTTTTTTTTACATAACTGTGCACTGTGCATATTTATATATAAATACAGACAAATGCATGTATATATTTAAGATTTTTTATATGAATAATATTTAAATATATATTAAATCACATTAAGAAATATATACATGTAAGTAGATGTAATATATTTTCGAATATATACTGTATGTGTGTGTATTTACATATACAAAATAAACATACCTCAATATACACACCACATATTATGTAAACAAAAACTTATTTTGGATGAGATTAATCACAATTAATCATTCGACAGAACTACATTTTATCATAA
>NW_020524707.1:0-48192 GCF_003368295.1 Carassius auratus
GCTTGTGATGCGGTTTCCACAGTAACACTCAGACCCATATTCAAGGCCAGCGAACTGGTAGCCACTGTGTGAAACAAAACATTCAAAATCTAATTATACTCATACTAAACTACACTAAATATTTATAGCAAAAACTCTTTTCTTAACACAAAATAATATTGCTTTTGTCATTATAAAAGAAATATTTATACAAATGTTAACTAATGTTTTCAAATGATGTAATGGCTTCTTTTTATAGTATTCTAACAACTTAATAGGTGTAATATAATAATAATATAATAACTATAAGCCATTCATAGGTTTATTTATTCTCCTTGTTTCAGCATCCCAACCACTTTGACTCAGCAACACTGGCTCAACCAATAGCATCAGCTTTGGGCGGGGCTGTCTGTTTGGACAGCCAATGGTAAACAGGGTAAGTGTTTGGGAAACGATTTCGAAAACAGTCGATTTTTTGGCAACATCAAAGCTCCATGGCCAGACTATGAAAATTAATTCTGTCCCCTGTTGTCCTTTCGCATCAAAAAATCCAAAGACATAGTTTTAAACAAATATTTTTAATTGTCACTTTTAAAAGGTGCTTCATCTATGCATATTTATCTCCTAAATAAGATGAGACAACTTATTCACTGGAGAAAGCAATATTATGGATAGAAGGCTTGGCAACAATTTGAGAAAAAAAAAAAATTCTTGATGAATTAGTTTATAAAATTATCATTTCACAAGATGCTAACTGATGGACTCGAGTCCTGTGGATTACTGATGTTTAATCAGATATTTGAAGTCTCATTCTGACGGCACCTATTCACTGCAGAGGGTCTATTGGTGAGCAAGTAATGCTACGTTTCTCCAAATCTGTTCCAATGAAAAAACAACTGAAGGGTGAGTACATTTTCCGCAGATTTTCAGTTTTGGGTAAACTGTACGTCAATGCATTCTTTGGTTCTCCCAGAAAAGCTCTTATAATTTTTACACTCTTTAGCAGTATCCCTATTGGGTCTGTCTTTTAAAGTCCACCAGCATCTCCCCGTTCATATCTGTTTGTGAGCTCATGGGGTTAACAGCTGGTGATTAGCCAGCTTGCTGAGCCAAACATCTGTCTCCCCATTTTCACACCCTGCGGTGCTAGCCTAAGCCACTTTGTAGTGGCAGCCGTTCTCAGGGTGCCATTGCGAACCGCCTGGCCAGCTATCTCACAGTAACGAGCCTGTCCAGGAAGCTCCTGCATTCACCTCCATCTCAACTTTTCCAATAAATTGGGACCTATAAAGACTTCTAGTTTTTTTGACATTGACAGCAAGTTGTTTAATAGTTAATCACAACAGTCTTTCTCCATCTCGAAGCTTTTGTCCTCTGGCCCTCTTGACTTTTTTTGGAGATTGCAGAATGAAGCAGCACGATTCCATTCAAGCATGTTGGTGTAGGGCTCAACAGGTATTAGCTTGAGCCCCTCTGCAAATTGTTTCTCTGATCCGCTGCTCGAAATGTGGCATTGGCACTGCCATGGCAACCCAGTCAGGGACATTCCCACTGGTAATCTGCGCTCTGAATTAATCGCTCAGTCTGAGCAGATGTATCTGCAGACACAGAACAGGAGAAGATTTCCTCTCTGTAGATGATAACACTGGGCTGGGATGGTCAGATCCTTTTCCAGTTTGAGCAGTCACAGAGTATTAACGAAAACTATTTCTTAGATATAAATATGTTCCACAAATGTGGGTTTTATCAACATTAGAGGGCTGATCCCATGTTTTTGAGGTGTTTACTTTTAGATGTTTGATAAATGACTGATCAGCTATATGTTTGATAAACTATATTACTAATCCTAAAAGTTTTTTTTTTTTATTAAAAACTGGCAGTAAAGACTTCTATGTCAAAAAACTTCAAAACTTTCTGTTTATCACAAATATTAAGCAGCATTACTGTTTTTAGCAATGACCATAATGATCAATGTTTCTAGAGCAGCAGATCTTCACATTCGAATGGCTTCTGAAAGATTGTGTGATATTGAAGATTGGAGAAATGGCTGCTGAAAATGTAGCTTTGCCATCACAAAAATAAATAACATTTCAAAATATATTCTAATAGAAAACAGATGTTTACAACTGTAATAAAATTTGATAATACTACTGATTTTATTGTATTTTTATTCTAATAAATGCAGTCTTAGTAAGTATAAGAGTTTTGTTTGTTTTTTTGTTTTTAAATCTTACTGACAAAACCCTGAAGTTTGAAATAATATCTAATATAAAATTAACTTTGCATGAAAAGTAGCTTGTCAAATGTGTATATGCCACTTAAAATGGTATTTCTGGTCTTTGGTCTTGAGATTTATTCAGGCTTTGCAAGTCTGTTAGGCGCTCTGAATAATTTTCTTTTTCCTTTTCTGTTGAATTTTATTATTTTAAGTGATTTCTAAATTATAAAATTACATCATTTTGTAAATAAATATTTTAGAATGGCAAAAGTCTGAATAGCAAAAATGACATTTTAAATATGAAATGATATACTGATTCGCGGCTGATGATCAATATTTTCAGAACATTGTCTTTACCTGCTTGCACTGGTCATTTGAAATAACTGAAAAATGTATTTTCAAGTTTGTTTGTTTGATCTTTGTACAGTTTATACAAAAAAATCTATCTAGCCGTAAAGCAAGAACATAATATTGCCTTAAAGGTGTCAACACTGTTAATTATGATTTTCTTCTTCATAGGAAGTATCCACTATGTCAGCATGAACAAAAGATCATCTTTAGCACATGTTAGGTTTCATGTTTTCTAATGGACTATTTAGATTCCCCCTGAACATTGCAAATGTCACCCAAGTAATTAAATAAGCTCTGAAACGTTGGGAGTAATTACAGGAGGTCAATCTGCCTCACACTTGTTCTCTGGTGGTCAATTATCCGCCGGCCTAAGAACTTGAAAAAGTGTATACTCCATCATGGCAGATAGATGTTCCTCCTCCAGCATTAGCGGAGTCCAGGTCCAGAGCTGCGCTCTATTAATTGGGCCTGATCCAATTCCCAGCATGAGCTCGGCCAGCTGGCACAGGGATGCACACTGCATGTTCTTTTCCCTAAACACTGTTTCATTATTTCTTGATTTAAGATGAGCACAGAGGAGCCTCCAGGCAACAGATGTCCATCTGCTTTTGGTGGCTCCGTGATTAAAACAAAAGCCGTGAGTATTTGAGTGTACTGTGTATTAATCACATACCTTTCCGTGCAGGTGTCCTGACACAAGGTGCTGGTCATTTTCCGGAAGTCGTAAAACACCATCCCTTTGAGCGCCCGGTCTTTAGCGTCATCCAGAAAGCAGCCGATGTACGTGCCTGAGCGGAGAATAACAATCGCATCAAAAATTCAGACCGTGACCTTTTTCTGCACAAACAGATGGGAAGATTCCGCAGCGCAGCTTGGAATCCAGATAATTGAGAAAATAAACCAATTATCATAAACAACCAGTTTGTCATTCTGGAAAGCACACAGTTCATCTAGCACCGAGTTTCACCTTTGTGTCGGATTTTTCTTTTCGGGAGAACTTTCTCCACTCTGGATGCTTCCTGTTCGGACATGAGGCTGTGGAACCAGCGACGTCTCAGATATCGGATCTCCTGGTTTCTAGAGATCAGCCATTGTGATCCAGCGTTGTCTTCGGATAAAACCCCCTTTCCGGATAGCCGAGCTCCCATTATTCCATAACTTGTTCGGAGGGCAGGTGCCTCCAGGGCTCTGGGAGGAGATGGCAAAGACGGCAAAGGAAAGTAACTGCTCGTCCCACGCTGTGACACCACAATCCATGTCTCTGCAGAAGAAGAACACTTCCAGCCATAATGTATGCCACACCGAGGAACAAGAAGAGCAGCTGAGTCCGTCGCAAGAAGCGCTGAAGCCTGTAGAAGGGCTTTGCCATGTTGCCCTCCTTCCACGTAAGTGAAAAAACCTTGAGTCTATGATTTCATTCTGCCATTGTTCCAACTAAAAAAAGGCAGAGACCTATTCCAGGTGCTCCATTCTATAGCCAGCTCTAACAGTGATACCTTATTCACATTCTGTTTAAAAACTCTTTGAGCGCAAAATTCCTCTGGCAAAATGTCCCGCCGATTAAGGGAAAACTTGACTGTGCCGTTACATCCCCTTGATGACAGAAGTACTTGTGGCAGAATGTACTCTGAGCTCTTACGGCTCAAAGACTTCAGGGAACCTGGTGGGAAAATAGAAAGCAGTTAGACGCGAGTCGAAGCACATCATTCACTTTTTTTTATTCTCAGGGATAGACCAGAGTGCTAGAGACAAGAAAGAAATATAGAGAGAGTGTGTGGCAGTTATTCTGGTAGTATGTCTCCATTAAGAGGAGAGAGCGGGCCTTGCTGGCTGGAGAAGCATTACCTGTTTGTGCTCCTGTCTGTCCTTATGAGTACACGGCAGATGTGAAAAGTCTAAGAGGAAACACTACAGTCTCCTAATCGAGGTGCAAGTTATGGGCTCGGTGTAGGGGTCTGACATTCCAAAAAGAAAGTGGAAACCAGTAGTGATTTTGTGTGCTTGAGGTCTGTGAGAAAATAGTTTCAGAGGAGCAGCATTTTGGCTACAATTGAAAAAATACATAAAAAAAATACATTGAAAAAAAAAAGACAAATTAAACCAGTTACAATGTAAACAGTCAATATATTTTTATAAAATAAATATAGTTTTACCTTTTTTAAAATCAAATAAATGCAGCCTTAGTGATAATAAAATCAAAATATTTACAGACCCAAAAACTTTGAACCTACATATCGTGAGATTTCTTACTGACAGAAACTAATTAATAATTAAGTAATTCATTAAGAATCATTTGCATGCTGTCCCTTGTACACTATATATATATATATATACAGTATATATATATATATATATATATATTTAAAATCATTGAATTTACAAAATAAAAACAAATTAAGGTAAGTGGTTGCAATCAATTTATTTTAGCTTTATTCAAATAAAATAAAAATTGTTGACTTACTTTGATCTAAATTAATTTAAATGGAGCTAAAATAAATTGTGTACAACCACTTACATAAAAAAAAACTATTATAATTATGTACAACATATCCTAGTTATTTTCAAATACAAATGTTTGTCGGCCAATAGTGATAAAACATGTAATAAATTAACCCTAACTGATTTTCATTTCAACATTCTCAAATGCACATTCATGTTTCTAATGCTTCATTTTTCGATTTCATTCTTTTTAAATCATGTAAGATGTTTGTTAGCTGACTGACTGACTGAAATGAAGTCTGGTTTAGTACTGCTAATCTAAGCCAAATAGTTTCTACTGTATAACTTGCAGCACTTTTTTGTTCCATTCACTTCAGACATTCTTGAATCTTTCAGCCCATTATTTCAGCTCCACTGAAAATCATTTTGTGTGGCAAAAACAAACCTTGTAACAAGTCTAACTAACTCAGGGGTGGGCTGTCCCTTGCTTCCATTCATTCTAGCCAATCAAACAAGTCTAGCTCTACAGAGTCCACTGTGTGCCCCATATATTCTCCCAGTCTATTTCATCTAGAATATATCTGGGCCCAAGGAAGATGAAAACACAGGGCTGGGCCCAACATCGATTATGCGTAAAACACATAATCACACCACCAAACATTAATATGAATGTGGATTTGGTTTCATGTGTAAGAGGTGAAGAATAAAAACAGAATATCTGATCAATCTTAATCAAGCTGGTTTTAAAGTCAAATTGATCCTATTTACTGTTCTTACACAATAATCTAAAGGGGGAAATCATTTTGTAATGAAAATATATTTTGTTTTTCCACTGAACAGGTTATTAGATATGACCCAGTAATCAAATAACTATAGCATTGTTTTACCAAACTCATATTACAGAATGCCCAGTTTATGATGTAAAAAATTCCCGATGGATAAAAGTATCCCTCTAAATTTTTCTCTTATTAAAATACTTTTTGTTGTGATTCACAATGATAGATTCTGTTTTCAATTATTCATTTTCAATCTTGTTTTACAGCTTCAGACTTCGAGTAAAAATGTCTTTATTATGATTAAGAATCCGATTTTTATTAGAGATATTTGGGCCAGTTGCAGCTTTCCATACAAGCACAGCTTTGCTCACTGAACCCCTTCTGAGACCCCCAAACTCCATCTTTTTAGGCCTAGTGCTGGCAAAAGGCCTAGATTTGCATAAACGCTTGAGATGCAGGGGCGGCTGTCCTCGCCAGCACCAGAGGAAACCATAACTACGAGGCGGCTGAGAATGTCAATCAGCCTGAGGGCTCATTATTCTTCTAGCTATGAACAGTGAGTGACTGGCGTCTGGTAGTTTTTCCCCCTCTGCCAGTACATGGAGCAGCTTCTGACAAATCTATCCTTTACAAGACAGAGGATGCACGCATAGCTGACAGAAATCAAATAACACCTACTGCATCTGCCATTCTACACCTTCTTATTTTCAAAATCAGTTTTACAAAGTTCTGGTACTGCAAGGTTTTTTTTTATTTATTTATTTTTATCTGATGATTTAACATGTTATATTCATCAGTTTTTCATTTTAATCATTTGCAACATCATGTTCTCATAAACCGTTTTTCCCCATGTATACATAATTCATAGCTTTTGAATAATATATACAAATATGAAAAGCTGCTTACATGTATACGAAGCAGATTTACAGGGAGCTGACAGCATAGATTAAGGAACCGCTCACACAAGACATGGTATTGTGTTCAACATAGACAAAACTGAGCTAAACTAAACTGTTTTTGTCAAAGCACGCCATCCTAAAAATGTGACGCTCATGCCGTGAGATGCTAAAAAACATCTTGACTTTTGTATTTTGATAATGTCTCTTAAATAATCCTTTTTTAAAAACATCTATTAAATTTCCTCGCAGCAAATACTGATATGGATGCAAATTATTTAAAATGATGCTATAGTTTCCATTAAAAAATGTAACTGATTGACAACCAAAATATAAATATACACACCCTAGTTAGATTAGTTATTTTACATTTAAATACATATGTTTAAATACACATTTCATTTGTTTTTGCTGCTATGCTTGAGTTTCTGAATTATTTTATTTTTTTACTCACTTTAAAATGAATAGCTGTTCTATGAAATCATCTTGTAGAGGCGCTATGCCTTCACTGCTTTGAACACTCAACTAAGATTTATTCAGTTGAACATCACTTTTGAAAAATGAACCAGAAATAAGGCCACGGTGTATTAATGAGAGATGATGTTCTTGTCATATTGGTAAACCGGAGAATTTGGCAGTAGTCCTGAGCTTCATTTTTTTTTTTCAAGAATTTTATTCACTTTAAATAACTGTAATTAATGGAGCCAAAGGGAGGCGGCTCGATTAATTATAAGGATGGTCCGTAAATGAATGTTATAGCAGTGAGATGCGTGCGACACATAATTCATCTTATTTTGTCTTCCCTTTCGCTCTGTTGTGTGCTTGCTGGTAAATGGTATTGCATTTCACACAGAAACAAATGCATTTATGAATAATAATGCAGAGCCAAGGTCATTTCCATTTTCCATTCAGGGACGTCTGACGACTCCACGGTGCATTTCAAAGGGCATTAAGTTTGAAAGCAAATGTTATTCGCCTTTATTTGATGTATTATTTATTAGTCTATTTTGCCGTTGCTCTCATGGCATATGCTGCAAAACCCTTGAGTTGTAATAGCATTGACGCTGAGTCTCCATGGCTGTCACTGGACAGCAGCGAATGGGTGCTGTAGGTCCAGACTGGAGCACTCATTTGTCTTCATCTGCTTTCCCAGCGTGTTATCATCTCGCTTACAGCAGGGCAACCACACTTCCATCTCAGAGGCTGATGAGACTGACCCTGGAGCTCAGATGCTGCCTGGATAGCTCTCTTTTTTCTCATCTACGCATCTTGCCACCATCTCTGACCATCTGACTGTTATGTGCTCCTCTTAAGTATCTCTGAATGAAGCATTTCAGTAAGAAATGTTTAAGCGAAAAAGGTTTCCACAGTCATAATCTTGCTTCTAAAGAGTGTAACGGTGGGGCGGCAGGCACATGACAGTTGGCCCGCTGTTCCCCTGGCCCACAGTGACCCCAATCTGTCCTCCTTTAATATATATTTTCAAGGCCAAATCCAAGAAATGAGGAAGGGAAAGCATTTTATATTAAGCTCATTTCTTCTCATTCTTAATGCACTGTAAAAAGTGCTCACAAGCTACCATGAGTAGCTGTTTCTAACAATTACATTTCATTTTGCTAGTGTAACCTAATGTATTTAGGTTGATTCAGTGATGTTAAATAATATGAATGATTCATTTAGTTTAGATGTTATTTAGAATTTAGATTCATTAATAGCAGTATATGTTTCATATATTCTGTCATATGGTCGTGATAATAATCTTACTTAGCATCACACCCCAGCCCAGGGTTGAATAATCTAATCAAAGAGATTTAAAGAGACATTTCCAGCAGTTCGCTGATTGGCAGCCTGTCAGCGAATTCAAAATAGTGTATGCAAAGGTTCCAAGAGCGGTCGTGAAAACTAATTAAGAGTTCACTTATCAAAATTGCATCTTAGTTTGCATAATATTAGCTGAAAGGAAAGAAAAGTAAACCAAAAATATGCAACATGTTATTTAGTAGAGTTCATTTCAAATCAAATTAAATAATTCTGCCTACGTTTTGGGGAAGATGTGTCCATATGATTTGGAACGCTCAAATTATTGAAAAATCAAACTTAATGCTTAATCCAAATCCTCTGAAAAAAAGAGGAACCTCCAGCTGTGAACTGAACCGCAGGTGATTGTCAATCACCGTATTCACATCCTACTCAGACTATTGATCATCCACTGCAGGGATTGATTTCACTGCAGTATCCAAAAGCTCCATATCAACTGAACTGTTTATTTGTTCTTAATTTGGGCCGATTTTTGTTTTTGAGCCAACTGAGCTTTTGGTTAAAATGCATAAAGCCTTTTCCAATGACACACACACACAGACGTTTACTGTAAGTGTACTGCGCAGTCCGTATGCTCGTTTTTTTTTTTTTGCAGATACATTTCAAACATTATCCATTTCGCTGGTTCACATCCAGTATTTACTAGACACTTACAGCGGCGAGACAGGAAAGGAGATGAATTAGACGATGCACTAAAATGTTGTTAGGAATAGTCTGTCTTTGATTATTTATGCTTTGTGTTGCTTGAGGCACATTTACATTTGCAGATTTAAAGCCCAGACATAAACAAGGCACTATAACTAAAATTCGCTCAATAAATGCTGGCTGAAAAGATGGCGACTGCTGGCCCTCGGGCACCGATTTATTGACCGCTAAACTACAAAGGGTGCGTGCATGAAGTGGTGTAGCCGAAGTACTGACACCAGAGCGCTTTAACACCCACAGACCACAGACAAGTACGTGTGATCATTCTGTGGCCTCTTCTGGGAGACTGAAGCAAGCCCTGGCAAAGTCACACAAATGCATACACAGTAGTGCTCGCTGACACAAACTGACAAGACTGCAGCATTATTTCCATGTATTTTGCAGGAACTCATCACCATCAGCTGCAGAGGATGACACTCCAAGAAATGTAGCCCTTTCTTTCTTCAGTGTAATGTCTTCATTTTTTTTTCAGCTGCTGCAGTAAGTAAATGTAGTGGTTTCTCATCACGAATCGACTGTGAAGTCTTTCATCTGTGCAGACTCAGCTGTCTGGTTCTGTACAATGAAATTTAACAAGCCGCATTATTACTATCCTTTCTCCTGCTTTTGTTAGGTCCTTATCCAACCGTAAAGGTAGTATATGCCCTTAAAGGGATTGCAGGAACACAAAAGAAGATATTTTGAGAGATGTCAGGGTTTTTTTTTTTTTTTTTTTTTTTTTTTTTTTTTTTTTTTTTTTGTAGTCCATACTTTGGAAATCAATGGTAACCAAAACTGATTGATGTAGTCAGCATTCTTCAAAATATATTCTTTCTGTTATGCAGAAAAATGAAAACTCTAGAATGATATACTGTTGAGTAAATAGTGATACAATTTTATTATTTTGGGCATAAATTGTCCATTTTTAGAGCAATAGCCCGCGTCTTAATCACTAAACACCCTTAGTCCAGTTCAACTTGCATTACTGTCGATCTTTTCTATGTAAACTGGGTTTATTATCAATTGTTTATTGTTCACAATACTCAGTGCTTTACATCCAGTGAAATTATTGTTTCAAAAAGGCATTAAATACACTTTTATTGATCATGAATTCGATAATTTATCAAATGATGATCAGACAATGAAGAAGAGCCTTATAATATCAGGGTTCAACTGGATTCCAAACCCCCTAAAAGTTAGTTGACTGCCCAAGACTGAAATTACAACAAGGTTCAGTGACTTTTCAAAATATGCAAATAAATGTTAACAGCCATGGCAAAAACAGTCCATTCAGTCTATTCAGAATGTTTCCGTCAGGCTTGTGGGACCACAGGAGACGGAAGGGAAATAAGACTGTCCCTGGCAAACTGTGCTAAGGCCAGAAAAAAATTCCAGAAGCACAATCAACCACCCTCCATGCATTCATTATTTAGAATCGGTATTAGTGAGGCTGGAGAAACACTGCAGTCACCAGTGGTTGGTCAATCCAATGGAAATCTAAAGGGAAAGGGTGGTCTGTACCAATCAAAAATAATATTATATTGGAAGATATTTGCATCAATTGAGACCTGCTTCAAGGCTTAATAATAACTTTTTGTCTGACTGCTTTTCTTCGTCTTTCTATAAATATTGTTCAGATACTTGACCTCTTTTAGCCATAAATGTAATCATATGCTGAAAAGAATCTATGAGCGCTTTCTTGTCCAACATGTAAAAGTGTGCCATTATTTTTGATAGCATAATATTTTCATGCTATTTTGATAGCATAATATTTTGACAGCAAAATATTTTAAAATTATTTCAAGTTACCATCATTTTTTTTTCTTTTCTTTTTTTTTTATAGGGATAAAAACTAACAAATGGGACACTAGGAAATACAGTACAAAGCACACCGATGCAATGCAATCATGAAAGATTATGTATTCATACACAACTCTATGCACAGATACCTCTCTTGGAGATGAGGCAGTTTGCCCCATAGGCGGTAAATGTATGCTGCTGAAAGGTCAACCATGACAAAATGATCTTGATTAACCCTGTGTGACATGAAAGCTGAAGACGGACTCATTTACAGTACAGGCAGTCTAGATATATTTCTGTTTCATGACCATAGAGTACTGATATAATGATTAAGGATGAGTTAGAAAAATCTTGAAATCTATGGCATCTGGGCGCACTAAAAAGACACATGTTAGTGCAGTTCATCAGATAACCGCAGCTCTTGTGGACAAATCCTACCACTGGGAACATTAATATGCACAACTTAAGAAAGACATTTTTTATTTTTTATTTTACAGTTATGTTTTGTCCTATCACAAAGACATATACAAGGAAATCAATGTTGTATAATGATTGCATATTGTAAAAAAAAAAGGTTTATTCATCTATCGATTCATGAATCAACCATTTAGATTCTCAAATTTACATTCTCAAATCAAAGCTAGATATTCTCACTTGAAAATAATTCATGAATAATAACTTTAACAAACATTATTACTTTTTTAAAATGCATAATGGATTGTAAAAAAAAATAATAATTTTATATATATGCATTTTATTTTTTCATTTACTTTTTATCCGTGGAGCTCTCAGAGTACCTTCACTGGCTCTGTTTTTCTCTATTTACATTCTGAAAGCTTGGTTTTAACCAAAAAGCCATTTATATGATTCTAAAACATTATTTGTACTTTGTACTAAAACAATACAGTCTACATGGACTTAAGCAAAATGTTCATGTTTTAAGCACAAAGGAAAATCCTCAAAGCAGAAACAGCAGGTTCAGTCACTTGACATCTGTCATCAACACTTGTTTGCATTATTTTTTGACAAAACTCCCCTTGACTCGAACTGATATACTGGTGCATAAAAATTACGTATTATATAATTCACGTAAACTTTCCAGTGTATTTAGACTGCAGCTATAAAACATACTAGACTAAACATTAAAACAATACTTTTGTTAGGTGGGAAAAGCTTTTTATGCATTTATAATTTGTAAAATCCATCTTACCTTTCGCTACTACCCGACGGCAGTGAAGAATAACAATCTTGTAGCATATTAAATGTATTTCAGAGCTGGAGATTTCCTTGTGTTGGATGTCTGTTCATGAACATGAGCATCTTTTTCATCTCTGAGGCGAGTCGCGTCTGGCTTTCACACTCTGTTTTGCTATTTTGCTTCACTTGATGTGTGTCACTAATCCTCTTGCATTTTCTTATTTTGCATAGCTGTGAAACCACTAAAACAGCGATAATCCTTATCTAAATCCGTTGCCGTGTTCCCTTTGCTCTGCAGCCCCACGTTTCTCTGTGAACGCACGTAAAAGCCCAGCTGTTTTTAAGTCGGACAACGCTGCCCGTGTGCGCATGCGCCGAAAGAGAGAGAGGGACCAGACCACACCGGGAGGTGAGAGTTTAGGACTGGAGCATCAGTAGCACTTTCAAGGAAACCGTTGGAAAAAAAAAACTACCTGTATGGGAGACCGAAGAGTGTGTAACAAAACCGGCCTAAACAATTAAAAATTAGCTACAGGGTGACATCACTATCATACATGAGGTGACAGTATCTAGCCTATTTAAAAAAAATAATAATAAAATAAAACATTTACAAGACATAAAAAAGTTTGTGAGATTTAGTCAGACGAGGGTTAATTTAGAATGTTGTTTATCTGGAAATTAGCGATCTATATGTGTGTGTGTGTGTGTGTGTGTGTGTGTGTGTGTGTGTGTGTGTGTGTGTGTGTGTGTGTGTGTGTGTGTGTGTGTGTGCATGTTTTTGTGACATATCAGGACACAACTTTGTGTAACGAAATGGGTATGACACAGGTATTACAAGGAGAAGGTGACTTATGAGGACATAGGTGTAGGGTTGGTATATGGCCATAGAATATACAATTTGTACAGTAAAAAAATGGGATGTCCCCACTTTTCACAAAAACAAAAGTGTGTGTGTGTGTGTGTTTATTATTGAAAGATTGAAGGCTCTGGGTGACATTTTTTCATAGTGTTATTATTTAATATAATTGAATATTAATTGTAATTCATTGGGTTATTCTTCAGTAATTCCATGAGTTGCTACATTTCATACATCTTTATTATTTATTTAAAGTTGCAGGCTATTTAGGTAAAATCATTCAATTTAAATGCATAATGTTGCTATTAGGCTATGGCAACTCTGTAATAGAGATATGACTAATTAAATATTTATATGTTCATATACCTTAATGCAAGGTATATTATCTATCTATCTATCTATCTATCTATCTATCTATCTATCTATCTATCTATCTATCTATACACAAATAATTATTATAAACACATGCAACATCATCTTGCACATAAACTTATATCTCTATATCATACATCAGCTTGAAATAACAAAGCAGAGCCATAGCAAACATAAACATTTAAGAGGAAAGTTTGCCCTCAATCTGGAACATTTCATTATACCCTTGTCTAACAGAGTATTTTTTTCCCCTTCACAGTTAATGAGGCTTGAAATGTGATGCACTGATATAGATATACTATATAATGAGAAGAAATCACTCTTTTAGATTCCATTCTTTCCTTTTCAAGTTGATTATCATATCATATCACTTCATATCAGATGAAGTTTAGGCTGTGCTCGATTTATAATCGTTAACATAAGTGTTGATAGCGCAATAAGCCCTTTCATCAGATTTATGGTCTGTAGTTTGGAAATGTAAGTCACCGAATGCTTCTGAAGAAAGTACCAACATATTTGTTATAAGGCCCGTGTAGTGCCTCTGTAATATGCACAAACAAAACATTTGTGTAAACAAATCCCCCTCCCCACACACACACACACATTCAACCCACAATAATGAACGAATAAATAAACAGTGGCTGAGAGAAGCGAGAAAAGAAATAAATCTGAGGTTGTAAATTGATGATTATGTAAATCATGTGTCTGTAACTCACACAAAAATGTGCATAAAATGCATAAAACATACATTTCCAAATATATAATGAAAAATTTTAAATAAATAAATACATGGCAGCCAAAATAGCAGTATAGAAGGAAAAGCACTGTTGGTGTAACTTAAAGTTGCCATAGAATGCATTGATACAATATTTAAAATTGTTCTCTGATATCTACATAGAAGGTATGTGACTTGGGTAACGCCAAAAAAATCTCCAGAAACAGTTTTACATGATTTACAACCCTAGGATTTGTCCCTGGAATTAAATGGCCTGTTTTGACCTTATGTGGAAGGTTCATGAATATTAATGTTCAGCTCTGCTCTGATTGGCTGTTGACAGTGCGGCTCATTTCAGTAGCTCAGTATGAAGGCCATTCAAGATGTAGAGTATGTTTTCATCAGAATAGATTTGGAGAAATGTATCATTATATCACTTGCTCACCAGTGGCTCCTCTGCAATGAATGGGTACCGTCAGAATATGACTTTTAACACCTGATAAATACATCACAAAAAACCACAAGTAGTAAGTAACCCACAAACTGTGTAATAAATAAATCATCAAAATTCAAGAGTTTTTAACTTCAAACCAGTGCTTATGGGCTAAAATATGATTCCTCTATGCATAATATTGATTTATTCATTGAAAAAGTCATCTGAATCAGGAGAAAAATATGCACAGATCACACACCATGAGGAGACATGCTGGAGGAAGCATTTTTATGGATTATGGACTGCTTGGATGGATTAGTTTCTTACAAACCAAATATTTACAGTTCATAAGGTTTTTGTGATTGATTGGAGTTGTGTGTACTTGTGGATTACTGTTGTTGTTTTCATCAGCTATTTGGACTCTCTTTCTAACACCACCCATTTACTGCAGAGGAAACATTGGTGAGCAAGTGATATAATGCTAAATTACTCTAATAAAGTATGTTCCAGTGAAGAAACAAGCTCATCTGAATCTTGGCCGGCCTGAGGGTGAGTAAACAGTACAGTTTCATTTTGAATGAAATATTCCTTTAACATAAACATTTAGCATATGCTGAAACCTCCCTCTACAGCATTTAGATAGAAAACAAGATCCGATGCCTGGCCAGATGACTAATGTTATATACACTGGCAGCCTATTTTGTCCCCCAGCACACATACAAAGCAATTTAGAGGTCTTGAATTAAAGCCCCCTGAAATGAGAATCAAAGTGTTGCATAGGTTTGCTTTTCCTGTGTGTCTTCTGAGTTGCGACAGTGCTTGACTGGGCGTGGGAAGATAAATTGTATGCAAATCGATCGTGACACTGATGAATGCAGTCTAATGCATGGAAAGTGGAATAGGTTGCCAAACGATGTTGAGTAGACTTTTTCTAACACCAGATAGGTAAAGTGCATTGTGGCCACTTGATTGCTAAATAGGTTTGTAAAACCAACATTACGGCATAACAATGTCTCTGAAGTCATTACCACCTCTATTTGCATAGACTCAATTCATGTAAATTACACATGAGCATATATATGACAGATGTACAATAACTAGGCCACAATTATATTATTATATTTGCAGGGATAATTGGAGAGAGCCTCTATACTTATTCTCCTACCAAAGTGGGGTTAGAGCACTGGTACATTCATTGGTGCTAATTAAATTTTTCATAATTATTTTTAAGACAAATGGTCCCTGCTTCAAATATAAAAGTCTGTTTCACACCAAACAATAAGTGTATTAGCATTCAGAGGCCTGTTTGTGCTATCATTTACATTTTTATTAAGTCAAGATAAGCATTGCCATAAATCACTTCATACCCATGATGCTTCTCTCAACCCTTTTGTTGAGCACATCATCACTGTTTCACTGTGTAAGGAAAGAATTGTTCATCGCTATTGTATGCTACGATACTCGAGGGATAGGCTTTTATGTTTTGCAGGTTCCTCGTGAAATAGTGCATTATATGAGAGGGGAAAGCTTTGAATGGATTAATATTAATTAGAATGCTAACCCCCACTGAAAGATAACATGATTTTTGATATTTTTATCAAAAGAGGCAATTTGGATAATAGCCACACAGGAGAATAAAGTACTGATAACTGAACTTAATGGACTTTATAAACCTCATTGTTAGACACTTTTGTAATAAATTGTCTACCTTGATGAAGTTCATAAGGTGAGTTTTAGGTAATTAATCATTAAAGAGATGTTTCTGTGACAGACAAACGTTTCTATCATTTTTTCCACATGTATTGTGCTTTCTTTGGCCTCTTCTATTGGTTCACATCAGAACAAAAGGGACTTTGTCCATGTGCAAATCCAAGCCAAACATTAACACAGCCTTCTGATTATCAAGGTCTTTGCAAATCCATTTAGTTCTGCCATTTCCCTCAGTTCCAGCTGAACTGAAAGGAGAGTGAAACATGATTACTGGCACAGACACAGTCTCCCTAATACACAGCTTTATTTTCATAATATTCTCGTCAAACAACAACTCCATCCACCAAGGTTTTGTAAGTAAATTTTCTGATGGGCTGTACACATTCCATATGAAACTGGGTAGGCACCATTACAGGCAATATAAGGGCCTTTTGCACCACTTTAGTTCCAAAACTAAATGTACAGAACTAAAGTACTGGGACAATTTTGCGCAAATTATTTCCCAGTACCATTTAAAGGGTTTCATTCGCATGGACAGTGTGTACTAGGACCTGACGGAAGCCGGTCGACAGCAATGTCATTTGTGCGCATTATTCAACAACATTAACAAAGTACAATGTTAACCACAGGAGGATGGGTGATGCTGTGATCGGAGCTGTGTTTTTGTTTTATATCGCAGGTTTCACAATGGAATGTCGATGTATACAGTACATAAAGCGATTGAAAGAACGGAAAGAAGGAATCTCCAGCAACAACTGACAGTGCTACATATGCATTGAAGTGCCTGCACTTCAGTGTCCGCCCATTTATCGCTGTTCATCCTACTTGCGAAATAAATAGACACAATGTTTAAAGTATGTTTACACAGAGTTTTAAATCATGGCGGGTGAGGGCGTTTTGAATGCGTCTGGCCACTCAAAGTCTACTTATGTCACGGATAGTACCAGTTGTGCTGGTTAGACCCTGCTCTGGAGTAGGAGCTAATTTGGTTCTCGAAAAAAGGCAGTCCGGTCCTAAAATCATACCTAGTTCCGCAGTGCGAAAATGCCCAAAAGTGGGTAGTTCCACAATTAGTTCTGGTACTATGAAAAGGTTCCAGCGGTGCGAAAGGCCCTATAATCTCATTCTCTGCCTGTTTTAAATATTGCTTATAGGTTATGTTTTACTCATTCTATATATTTTTTATTGCATATCATTATTAATACATGTTCTCATTTATCTGTTCATATTCTGTTCATGAAAAATAATGTATTGTTTAATCCTGTGTCCCAGTCCTAGAATATATAACTTCTCTTCTGAATTTATTGAATTCCATCATTTTAACTGAATTCTGAACATTGTAATGCTCTCTTGCGTTATTGCCCATCCCTATCTATCTTGTCATGATTTGTTGATAGCAGCTTATTTTTTATTCAATAATAAAATAATATTGAAATGATAGATTTCCCTTCATTTCTGATATATGGGATTTTAAATATATACTGTCTTCTATTTCTAGTGCTGTTTTTGCTAGTTGGCTTGCTTAATTTTCCTCTATTTCAGCATGAACAGGATTCGAACAGAAATGCATGTATTCACAATCTTTTTAATTTTTTAAGGCTAGTATTAATATCTGTCATTTCTGTTTGTTTTACTTGACTTGATGCTACACAGTGATGCAGCAGAATCTGAACTTATTACTGTAGTTCCCTAGGACTGATCTCTTACAGTATAGCCTATCTCAGGGCACAGTAAGTTCTGCATTATATAGAGATAAAGAATTGGGGATTTTTGTAATAACCCTTGTTCAGTTCTGAAATATAGATACTCAATCGTATAGGTGTGTTTTTTTTTTCTTTGTATCTTTTGATCTAACTGTAAAAATAGGTAACTGAAGTTTTATATTAATGTCTTCTCTTTGGTTTACAAGTTAATTTTAAGAGAACTTTAGCTACAAGTATTGTTCTTCAGTTAATTAATGTTTTTTTAAGAGGTTTGGTTTGGTGAATAATTCAATGACTCATTCGTAAAGCCAGCCTGTAACGATAAAGACTTCCTATTCATCGGGAAGAAGGAGGCGGGAACCGGCGCACAATCAAAACATAATTTTAATAATTCAAAAGATAAACAAAACAGCGCGTCAGCCCCTCACGGCGACTGACGCGCACAAATAAAAAGCAAAAACATAAAATAATATCCCAGGCCTGGTCCTCTCTCGTCCTTCACGGTCGTCACTCCAGTTTTATATCCTTCCATCTCCTACGTGGGACTCGATACTAGCGGTGGGGCTCAGGTGTAGCTCATCTCCAATCACTACACCAGGCCACACTCCTCGTTCCCACGCCTCTCGGCCCCGCCCCACTCGCCACATACCCCCATCGCCCCTCGCAGGCCGGGGGGTACCCTCGAGACTGCGCTCTACTCCCCCCCCCCCTTCCCTCCGGGGGGACCCTCCACCAGCTGGGTGGTCTCCTCCGCGGTGCCTGGCGGTGGCACTGGACGGCCCTCGGCGGACGGCGCGACACTCCTCCGCCGCCCGATGGACGGCGACGGCTCCTCCGGTTTTGGGCAGCCGGCAGGAGTCCCCCGTTCCCTGCCCCTCCGGATTCCTTCGCGGAGGCAGCAGGCTCCGGCCCCCTGGCGAACGGCGCCGACTCCTCCGCTCCCTCACGGACGGCAGCCGCCCCTCCATATCGTGGGCGGCCAGCAGCGAGCTCGCCCGTCCCCGGCAACTCGCTCCAGCCCCTCACGGCGACTGACGCGCACAAATAAAAAGCAAACACATAAAATAATATCCCAGGCCTGGTCCTCTCTCGTCCTTCACGGTCGTCACTCCAGTTTTATATCCTTCCATCTCCTACGTGGGACTCAAGACCGGCGGTGGGGCGCAGGTGTAGCTCATCTCCAATCACTACACCTGGCCTCACTCCTCGTTCCCACGCCTCTCGGCCCCGCCCCACTCGCCACACAGCCACTTATTTTTTCATGGAATAATCAGTTTTTTGGAAGATTTGACTTTGTGATTCACTGTGTCATAAAGACAGTGTGCTAGCGTACCAATGTTATTTGCAGAAATAGTGAGTGTATCCCTGCTAAATAACAGGCATGTCTACTAGAAAGTTTCATCTTTGTTCAGTGTCTGCACTATTTCTCTACGTAAGTCATGGTCAAAAAAAGAGACTTGTGAGTATCTACCCCTTCGTATAAGTTCGATGTGTTATTTTCTTTCTCTTCTGTTTCTTTCACGCTTAGCCCAATGTTGGCACCAACATGTGGACCAGCCTTGTGGACCAACTGATTATTGCAAAACATACAAGGCACATTTGCGAGCTGATTCTACAGGGGAAAATAGAGAGGATCAGTGAAAAGAAGTATAATGCCATATAAGCAGAGTGATACAAACAGTGAAAGGTACCATCCTGTCTTTTGTCACTCATCACTCGTCACTCCGAAACACCACTCAGCCAATCCAGTCAGATGATCCGAACTAACAGTAAGGATTTTGAGTTGAAAAAGGGTGAGTAAGTTTTAAATAATATATACATTTTAATGGTAAAGAGTACAGCAATCTGTGTCTGAATTCAATTTGAATACAAAACAAGAATGGCTTTGGTGGTGCAGGATTTTATTTTATTTTTTACATTACACAGAGTGAAAAAAAAATAATAATAATATAATAATTGTAAATTTGTAAATAAAACATTATTTGAAAACAAGAAAATGCTATTTCAGTCTTTCTACATCCAAATTTCATACTTTATTCAATGTGTAGTTTGCCATTTCTTTGTATTTATTTGTGAAATGTAAAATTTTCTTCCAATCTTTTTTTTCTTCAGTGTAAGACTGTGCTACAAAAAAATACTTCAGACCAAATATCACATATCAAAGCAGTTTGATATTTCGGTTAGATTCAACACTTAAAAATATATTTCTTGTTGAGAGTGCAAGATCATTCACAGACTTTCTTATTTTTTTTGGAGGACTCTTTTGTACTGTGCAGACCAGTGACATGTTTATTCTGAGCTGAGAGAAATAGACTTTTGATAGAGCTGTATGATGTATGACTGAAAGAGAGCGGCAATGCTCAATTGCATCTGGGTTTGCCATGCATCCACATGGCCAGTCTTTGGGACCCTGCTTCTGTCAGTCAGTGATCCCCTATCTCCCTTCAACACCTTCCAATCACAATAGCCCTGGGAGGCAAAGAAAGAGCACAGTCCAAACCACAGACCCAAGCCTTTTCAGAAATATTTCAATCCAATCGGCATGATTTCAGCAAAGCTGTTTCAATGAGCAGCTATGATGTATTCCATAAGAAAAAAAAATGCACACACAAGGGAGATGAAACCAAGCTGCCATAGATATGATACATGTATTCATCAAAACCTCACACAGCCTTAGAGTGCAATTAATCAGGGATTAGGTGGGACAAAGCCTAGAGTCAATTGTCCTTCGCTCTTTAAGTGTCAGGACCCCATCATAAATGAAATTCCCACCCTGTGGCTTTGAGAGGGAGGGTGTCATATTTTAATAGCTTTTGCTTGGTGGGTTATTCACACAGGTGCTTTGACTGATGTGTGACAGGAGTGATGAGAAGAGGAAGTCTGTCTATATTGATCTGCCACCTTGTGTGACACATCATGGAAGAGTGATGGATGATTTGTATGACTAGATGTTTGTCGCAATCTTGTGGCTTTGAGTGGTTCAGGTAATTTATAATATTCCGCACAAACATGATTGAGACTCAGTTTTTTAATGTCAACTCGAAGCTCTTTTTTTTGGAATCTGATATATTTGAAATGGGATGTTCAGCATGGGAAAAATTTTGCATCCAAAATAAACGTTTACATAATAAATGTATGTGTACTGTTTTTATTTATTATGTATACATAATTACACACACGTACAGTCATGGCCAAAAATGTCGTCACCCTTGGTAAATATGATCAAAGAATGCTGTGAAAATTCATCTGCAGTTAATCTTTTTGAACATTTTTTTATTTTTATTACAGAAATCTAACCTTTCATTGGATAATAAGAATTTAAAATGGGGGAAATATCATTATGAAATAAATGTTTTTCTCTAATACACACTGGCCACAATTAATGGCACCATTTTATTCAATGCTTTTTGAAACCTCCATTTGCCAGTTTAACAGCTCTGAGTTTTCTCCTATAATGCCTGATGAGGTTAGAGAGCACCTGATAAGAGATCAGTGATCAGAGATCATTCCTTCATACAGAATCTCTCCTCTTCTCCTCTAAGTTCACTCCTCTCATTTTCTATAGGGTTAAGGTCAGAGGACTGGAAAGGTCATTGCTCAGTGACCCATTTCTGTGTTGTTTTTGAGGTTTGTGTTTGGGTTATTGTACAGTTGGAAGATCCAAACATGGCCGATTATAAGATTTCTAACAGAGTCAGTCACTTACTGATTTTTTTATCGGTTGGTATTTGATAGAATCCATGATGCCATGTGTCTAAACAAGATGAGGAACTCCAGCAGAAATATAGGCCCACAACATCAAAAATACAGCAGTATATTTCATTGAGTGTTTGCTGCTAAAAAGCTCATATTTTTTGTTTCATCTCACCATAGAAGCCAGTCCCATTTGAAGTTCCAGTCATGTCTGATAAATGAATATGCTTTGTTTGTTTTTGGATGAGGAATTTTTCTTGAAAGCCTCCCAAACAACATGTGGTGATGTAGGTGCTGTTTGACTATTTTTTTTAAGGTTTTCTGAACCTGAGACATAACTGTTTTCTGTGATTCTCCAGCTGTGATCCTTGGAGAGTCTTTAGCCACTCAAACTTACCTCCTCACTGCACATTAGTAAGATATAGACACACATCCTCTTCCAGGCAGATTCGTAACATTTTATGTTGATTGGAAGTTCTTAATTATTGCCCTGATGGTGAAAATGGGAAATTTTACTGCTCTAGCTCTTTTCTTAAAGCCACTTCACTAATTTGTGAAGCTCAATTATCTTTTTCTGCACATCAGAAATATAATCTTTGGTTTTTCTCATTTTGATGGATGATTAAGGGAATTTGGGCTTTGTTTTCCCTCCTCTTTATATTTCTGTGAAACAGGTAGCCATGGCTGGATAATTTCATGTTTATAATCATGCTGGAGTGCTCAAAATTGTGAATACTTCCGAGATATTTTACTCATAAGAATTTCTAGGGGGGCCAATAATTGTGTCCAACGAGTATTTGAGAAAAAACTTTATTCCATTATGATATTTCTCCCCATTTTAAATTCTTATTATCTAATGAAAGGATACATTTTTGTGAATTTTTTAAATAAAAGATCAAAAGGATTAACAATGCAGATTGATTTTCACAGCCGTCTTTGATCATATTTAGCAAGGGTGCTAAATATGATTTTTGGCCATGACTGTATATTTTTATATATATAATTATATTTAATGTTATATATAAATATATTTATATATTTTATATATAAACATAGCATATGTTTTCCTTTCCTATATATATATATATATATATATATATATATATATATATGCATATGTTTGTATCTATACATACATAATATACACAGTATACCCTCATACTGTATATTATAAAGAAAAACTTTTATTTTGGATGCAACTAATTGTTTGACAGCAATAATATATATATATATATATATATATATATATATATATATATATATATATATATATATATATACACAGTATGAGTGTGTACTGTGTATATTTATTATGTATGTATAGATACAAACATATATATATTTCATATATATATATATATATATATATATATATATATATATATATATAGCTGTTTTACTCATGAAATGATATTATATTTAATTCTATTTACTTGACATTTTCAGTTAATTATATATTGTTTTATTTATATATTTACTTCTTATGCAAATTCTCTTCCAGTGTAGTTCTTGCAGCGGTGAAGTGTATATCCGGCTTTAGCACGCCTCTTATTTGAGTGTCCCCTTTGAAATCAGACGCTGACTGTAAATTGTTCTAATGATGCACACCCTCCCTCAGGTGCTTCTCCAGTCTCGCTCCTCACATCCGTTCTGATGGCCCTGTTCTTCCCCCTCTCCTCCTTCTCTTCCTCTCATCTCCTCCTGTGTGCTTTTCGGTGTCAACAGAGTGTGGGCTAACAGTGGAACAGGGCTTTTGATGTACAAAGAGCTATGTTTTCCGCTACAATAAAGATGGAGGAACACACCCACTCCTTTACGCACAAACATCAAACACACATCAGCAGATATAGGATAAGAGAGCTGAGCTCGAGACTGACAGCTGCGGATCAGAAGTGGGAGGTGTCAGAAAACATGAACGCGTTCTGTTGCCTGTATCATCTGCATGGACATCTTTTCTCTCTTTATTCTTCAAGTGATGTCAGAATAGCTTTGAACTTCATAGGAGCAATTGCAGAATTACAGATGATTGTCCCCTGGTATTAAGAAATAATGTGCATTGTCTTTCTGCTGAATGTTAGCACTTAAAGAAAGGCTGATATGGGTCGAATATAATTCATAAGTGGTCCCATAAATACTGAATTCATATGATAAAGCATATAAAATCTGATCTGTGAAACTGCAGGCTTCTCCGTGAATGTTTTTATTCTTTTTTTGACATGTTTTTATCAAACAGCCAAGGTCTGTTAAAACAGCTTATTCTCATAGATTTTTGTTGATTTTTGTTTGAATATATGCTAAAATTAACTATATGGATATATTAACAGCTTCTAAAACACTTATTTGGGGTTTTAGCGATTCACTTGTTTCATGCATATGCATTATTCTTGAAACATTCATTTTGAATCGAGAATTGTTTATTTCGGGCAAGAATCAATTTAAAATGTTAAAATTTCAATGAATCGCAATACAGTAAATTATCATTCAGTATCATGCATGCATTTTTTTATTGGATACATACAAACACCAAGAAAACACATCTTTAAAAACAAATCTTAAAAAAAAAAAATGGAATAGACAATACTTATATAATTATATGCTACTGTTATATAGATATTTGTGAGCTCATAACACAAATCCTTGTCCTAAACTTAACTACTTGAAAGTAGAAAGTAAAATATATGCTGATGATTAATATGGCAGAAATCACCCAGAATAAAATGAAACCATTAATGTTAAATTAGGGAAAAGTTCATGACATTTAAATTACATACAATTAAATCAACATATTCGTTCCTTTAATTTCATATAATGTTTTTACCCAATTCGTTTATGTCTCTGAAGTTCATAAATGTTTACATTTTAGATGCTGTCAATTTATTAGTACTGTACATGTCAGTTGCTATTATATGAAAATGTGTTTTCAACCAGTTCCTGAACACTTCCTGTTATTTATTAGAAAAGCAGTTCCGTTCAAAACATTGATTAAGACAATGTTGCAGTATGTACTGTTTACTGAAGATTCAAGCAACTAAATGGCTTATTTGTGGTTGTGAATCTCAGATTGGCTACCTATGCTTTGGAACAGAAAAAGCTAGACTACAGAGAGAGAGAGAGAGAGAGAGAGAGAGAGAGAGAGAGAGAGACGTCCTCCTTACTGTGAACCCCAGAGCTGAAAATAGCCTGTGTGATGGGGCCGATGACACCGGGTCTGGACGATGCGCGCAATTGACAGAATTCTAGTGTGATTATTACTGAAGCTGTGGCTAATGAATCCTAAACATCACTCGTTCTACCCTCCTCTGAGCGCCCAGCGTGGCTTCCTGTCCTCCGGTTATACAGATTGACATGTTATGCAGGGAAGCAGCTCTTCTTCCTAATTCCCAGTGTTGTGTTGTCTGCTTTTGAGATGTATCTGAGCCATCAAAACAAGACTTTATTATCTCAACGTTGTCAAGGGGCTGCAGTTTATTCTAAAAATGTCACACCCTTTTGACAATACCAAGATCAAAACATTTTGTTCTCAAATTGTGAGAGACCCGTCAAAAATATTTTATTTACATAATTTGCTTTCATTATATTTCATTTACTTTTTCTGAATTGGATAAAATTGGCTAAATGCCATTCTGATCAATCATCCCAAAAACAATATCTCCAAAAAGATTCCAAATAGTGTTATTATAGTTAAATAAAAATAATACAAATTTATTTTTTTATTATTATTGAAATAAAGTTAAAATAATATATAAATATTAAACAACAAAAACTAAATAAAAACTTTTTGAAAATTAAAATAATGTTGTTTTTATAATTTTCAATAAAACTATTGAAAATTGTTTTAGTTAACTGAATGAAGCTGAAATAAATGACAAATATGAATTGTTAATAAGAAAAATTATTGATTATAAATTGAGCTCAAGATTAAGGTCATAACTGACTCTGTGCAATAATGATGACAACAGAGAAATTCATAGTGCATTTTCAGGGCAGTTTCGTCTTGGTTTTTTGACAGGCCACTTCCTCCAAACAGTTAGTTCAGTTGAGACATGCTTTGACAGGTGCCTGGATCTGGACCTCACCAGTGTCAGCCCAGAGGCAATCATAACAAAACCTTACACAAACAATGAATCCAGCCTGCTGATGTCCATGTCCACGGCTGGAAAACCATTCCAGCATAACTGCTCTGCTGGATAAACTGGATTACACCAAGGGTTTGTCTGCAAGAGATAATGCTGCCATGCTATTGGAAAAATGACAATGATTATGTTCTTTTCTCCATATCTCCTTCTGTATATGTATATGTATATGTATATCTCTCGGCTATTCGTTGGACAAAAGAGGTCAAAGGTACACTACATTTACTGTACGTGAACTAAAGCTTATGAATGCAGAAGAACAAGTGTTTTGGTTTTCAAGTACAAATCATATTCAACAATACCCCAATCCTCACCAACAAATCCATGAGATAACATCTATGCTGACTCTTAATTTGACATAAAATAACTGAAATCTTGTATGTATATTTATAAATTAGTGCATAGTGTCCGTTATTTTTGGCAATAATGTAAGCATTTAGTTGTGTTCCTTTCTTGTGAAAAATGTTTTTCTAAAAAAATTTTTTAGATTTTATATATATATATATTAACAAACTTTAAAGTTATGTTCCTCAGTCTGAACTCAACTCTGTCACACTTTCCATTCTACGCTCATAATAATTTAGACTCCGCTCATAAAGGTATGTGACATCATTTACCAGAAGTGACATCATTCAGATCCCTTTAATAGTGGTGCAGAAAATGGCTAGTTGCGTCATAGGTGTATTATAATCAGTGAAGGTACTGTCAAGATTAACAATTCAACCCTGTTACAGAACATTAACTGAAAGTGAATATTTTTCAGTATTTTGTTTTAATCTATAAGTATATACAATGTACTTGAATGCTGCCATGTATGGTCTACTCTCCTACATGGAGGAGCAGTGTTCATTTTGAGTGGAAAACCACAACCCGGTCAAAAATATATTTCTCTTTTTTATACTAAATATATACTTTTTTTTATTAAAAATGTACTATGTGTGTGTGTGTGTGTGTATTTTTTAATATACAGGTATTGTACACAGTATGAATTTCCTGGTGTTTTTGATGTTAGAAACATTGTTTAATTTGTGAAATAAAATAAAGAATGAAAATGAACTCAATAAACATTTATTGAGTCAAAAAGTCAACATTCTTTGAGAATGACCCGAAAGGTCTTTATTGATATAGTATTTGTCTCCGGCAGAAAGAGCTTCAAAGGAAAGTTCATTTCTGTCAGGATTATCCCTCCAAACCCAGCAGCTAGAAATTTCTTGCAAAGTGAACATTAGTTCTTCTACATAAAGCATTCATGACTGAGCCCAAGCACCCTCTTTGCTCACCCCCTTATTTGTATGGTTTTCTGTCTGCAGCACACTCTCGAATGTGTCCTGGAGAGGATTTTTTTTCTGCAATTAAAATAATGTCACTCTTCAAGTAGACCCCATCCCAGCATTAGCAGCCCTTCCTTGAACCATGAAATACCCATTTATTACAGAAACATAAATTAAATTCATATTTCCTCACTGCTTATACTCTCTCTATCTCTTCTTGTTTCCACGAGTACACCTAAAAAGTGCTCAACACTGAACACTCAATGAGCTTTACTGGTGTAGGGCTTGAGAGTCCAGCCAGGCATTTGATGGCAGTTTAATCATTATTACTGCTCCAGTGTTGGAGGCTCTCTTGGGAGCAGGGATGAAGAACTTCTTGGGAAGATTTCGACATAATGAGGCTGACAGTCATGGCAGGGGACCTGTAACTGATTGCTTAATGCATGCAGATGAAATGTTAATGGGAAAGCTGCATGTTGAGACACAGTAGTGGAGAGTTTTGCTTAAAACTGCTAACACCCTCCCAGCACATTCCCCAACACCCAATGGCAGCGACAGCAAGCATTTAGGGACATTACAGAATGTGTCAACGCTTCTACAAGCCTAGATCAGACAATCCACTATGCACTTTAATTGTTCTTTGTGAAGTTTTTAAAACCATGACAGGAAGCATGTATAGACCAAACAGACAAATCCAGACAAATACATTTTTTTATGGTTGTCAATTGCCTATATATTTTTCTTTACCATCATGGTGGTGACTTTCCATTGACATCTGTTCATTTATAATTGAATGTTTATTATAATTCATTAGAAAATTAATAACGTGTTTTTACCAACTTAGATCATCTGAACAAAATAATAAAAATACGTAATTAATATATTGATTTGAGTTTAAATTATTACATAGTACGTTGTTACGGAAAACAAAAATCCAAATTTTGGGCCATTTATATCTCGGTTACGTATGTAACCCTCTTTCCTCAATGTAGGGAACAGAGACGTTATGCTGTGATGACATTAGGAATTTACTTGGGAGCCCCATTCGTTTCAATGAATTTTGGCTTGTGGATTTTGCATACATGACCCACTCCCTGTGCATACGGTTATAAATAGGCAACAGGTGCATCCACTCATCAGGTTTTTACGCTCTGGAGCTGAGAACTTGTCCCTGGCAACCAGCAATGGTTTGAGATTGCGGTATGAGGACATAACGAGGGTTAAATATGTAACTGAGACGTTCCCTATCTGTTGGTCACAACGAGTTATGTTGTGATGCCATTAGGGGTTCACGGAAAGCGCCACAACCTGAACCCCATCACAACCCTATTGCATTGACAAGCAGCCGCGTATCAGACAAATGCTACACAAAGGTTGTAACCTTCCCACCGCCCCAGCGCAAATTCGCTGTCCTTGGTACCTGCAGGGACCTAGAGGGGAGTCTACTGCTGCTGGTGATAGCCAAGCCGCTTTTCCTTTCACCACAGAAATTTTGTAAGAGAAGGGATTTCAGTCTTCAAGAAAACCTGCTTCAAGTCTTTCCTATTTGTTATTAGAGCTTGACAGTAACGACAGGAAAGCAAGCCTTCTGGGCGCTAAGGAGTCCACTACCCGTAGGGAGGTTTCGTGGAGATACTGATATGGACTGACACAGGTCTGGGTGGGTTAGTATGGTGCAACCAGCAGAACCTGTTCCTCGTCCTCCCTGACCTTGCACAGTTTCTGTGCGAGGAGGCTCACTGGGGGAAACACATATTTGTGTAGAACCCGAGGCCAGCTGTTTGCCAGTGCATCTGTGCCGAGAGGGGCCTCGGTTAGGAAGTAAGACAGCTGGCAGTGGGAGGACTAGTAGGAAGCTAACAGTTTTACCTTGGCTTCCCTGAATCGACTCCAGATCAGCCGGACTGTCTCAGGATGGAGTCGCTATTCCCCGGAAACTTGAGCTGTCGTGAAAGCGCATCGGCTGCACATCTGAGCTCCCCTGGGATGTGAACGGCACGCAGCAACTTGAGCAGCATTTAACTCCAGAGGAGGAGATGGCTGGTGAGTAGTGAAATGCGACATGAAAGTAGACCTCCCTGACGGTAGATGTCTGACACATTTGCAGTGCTGTCTGTGTGGACAAACACATGCTTGCCTTGTAGCTGTCTAGGACCCCGAAGCTGCCTGCCCATTGCATGTAGTGCCCCGGCCCACACTGGAGGCATATGTGACAACAACATGCTGTGACACTTGTTCTAAGGGCATCCTGAACTATAGAAAAGCAAGGTCTGACCAGGGACTGAATGAGCAGTGACACATCAGTGTAATGGTCAACCGATATGTCTCGTGGTGCCATGCCCATCTTGGTACTCTTCAGGTCCGATTCGGCAGCTGCCACAGCACCCCGAGGGGGGCTGCCCCATCGAAACATTATCCTCTGAGGATGATAGCCCATCCCTTGATGATGCGATCAACATCTGATCTTCTTGCGGCGCACCAAACGAAATGCTGGCAGCCTCATGAGACGGACCAGCAAAATAAGACAATCGCTGCGTGAGGAGTAAGAGGGCCATGGGGGCTGGCCTGGAGAAATGCTCTTATTGTGACCCTCTGACCTCCCAGCCAGCCGGCGGTACTCTGTTCGAGCCAGAGAGATTTCTGAGGAAAACAAAAATGTCAAATTTTTGAAATTCACTGCAAGAAAATATGTTATAATTGTGAGATGTAAACTGAGATTTTTAAGGGGAGATAAATTCTATTTCTCAAATAAAAGAGAAAAAAAGAAAGAAAGAAAAAATAAAAATAAATTGAAAAAAGTGATTTTGAAATTGTGAAATGTAAATTTACGATAACAAGCTTATACTGTAACTTGCCGATAAAGATATAATGAAAGCTCTGAACTGCAACAAGAAGAAGAAGAATTTAAAAAAATATATACACTTGGGGGAAAAAATATAGTGAATTCACAATTGTGAGTAAAAAGATAACAAAAATGTTATATAATATTAATAAACATCAGTCCACTATATGACTGACCAGACATTTGTATTTCAGAGCTCTGTGTAATATAAATTATTAAATAACAAAATGCTACTTTCTGTCTCCTGCTCCTAAACCTTACACTCAGATTTTTGCAATTTTTCGATTTTTATTAAGAATTTGTGTGTGTGTGTGTGTTTCCCCAAATAAGGAGGCTTTTAAAATAAGGAGGCTTTTATCAGATTCAGCTTACTACTGGCGGCAAAATATCCTCAAAGAATAGCCAGTGCAAATAAACTCAAACCTACACACACATCCACACGACCCTTGAGTGCCAGAAGCAAAAAGCAGCTTGGAATAAAAGATAAAATTATAGATAAAAGGTGTGACATTTCCCGTGCCATTCTTCTCCAGTGTTAATAAAAGGCTCTAATAAGAAGGTGACCTTTTTGGAATAGATTTGTAAATGTCACAAAACAAGACCCTCTGAATGAAATTGGCACCTTAAACAGAGGCACTGAGAGGAAGGGAATGTGCTTCTTTTGCCTCATAACAAAAGATGTCACATGTGCTTTGTTTACTGATATTCTAATGTTCACTTGAATCTGAAACAAAACATGATTAAAACACATCTTGTATTACTGATTTTACAGAAGTTCAGGTGTGATGGTTAATGTGCAGAGAAATGTTGAAATTTCAGAAAGAACACACTTTCTTTTTTTCTATACCAGTTCTACTTCAGTGATGAATATTTCAGTTGTGTTTTTATGGCCTTCATTGGTTATGAACAATTCATTGACTCATATTTCAGCTGGATATTTATGACTTGCAAAGACAAGGAAGGTCATGAGGTTTTTCCTGTCCATGAGGGCTAACATAATGGCCAAAGAGCTATCTAGTTGGGAGTTTCAGACTCCATTCCTCCTTCAAGTTTTCATCATAGAATAATAATGCAGTATTTTCTCTGACCTTCCTTAAAGGTGAAGAGTGTAATTTCTGCACCACTATTAGGCTTCATGCCCACTCTAACTGAGTATGATTTTTGAGCCAAGTGGATTATCTCTACATTTATATAATGGATATATTATACTTTTTTCAAACAGTATATTTTAATATTATTATATATTGCAGATATTATATTATCATATGTGTATATATACAGCCCTCCCCCCACATATAGCCTAATTCAGAAAAAAAATAAAGTTAATGTGTGTGTGTGTGTGTGTGTGTGTGTATATATATATATATATATATATATATATATATATATATATATATACCCTAACGTGTACCACACACACACACACATCAACTATATGTGTATATATTTTATATGTTTCCCCCTTACCAACCTCTTTGTTATAGGAGAAAGTAGACACACGCACACACACACACACACACACACACACACAACTGTTCATCTTTAATGGAAAGTGAGGAAAAACTGTATTCAAATCAAAAGTTATGGGTGCTCAAATATCATAAAACTCCTCAATGGCTCCATATGGTTTAAGACCATCCCACCTCTTCATCCGCAGCCATAAACAGAGTTCATATCCATATGCTTCTTGGACCCATTTGGCTTTAAGATTTCAGTATTAATTCAGTCAGTCTTCATTCAGGGTTCAAAGCTCTTCAGGCTGACTTGGCGGCGCAGGAGAGCAGAGAGTATTATGGTGCACTCACTATGCATTTTGCATGACTGGACACAGCATATCTTATTCGATGATGGCTCTTGTGTCAGAGATGAAATGTAGCCAGCGGGCTCTGAGCTTGTTTCTATTGGAGTATCAGATGAGAAGGATGTTTAGAACCTGTTATCTGGGCTGCCATGAACTCGCTCTCCTTTGATTACTGCAAACAACATAAGCCTGGAGACTGTTTGTGTGAACACTAGTTGGAAGGGACAGTTTCTGCTCTACAATTTCTGTCTCTTCCTATTAAGTCTCCAAAACATCAAGGTCTTTGTTCTGTGTTTGTAATCGTCTTCTATTTCATTTATCACATAAGAAGGTGACATAATAAAGGGAAAATAATTAAAAGGTATAGGGCCCTATCATACACCAGGCGCAATGTGACGCAAGGCACACGCTGCTTATTAAACAGAGGGACGTAGAGCAGCGCACAAACATGCAAAATATAAAAAATTTAAGAATTGCAATGCATACATTTTTTGTAGGCTAATATATATATATATATATATATATATATATATATATATATATATATATATATATGTGTGTGTGTGTATATATATATATGCCTACATGATATAATGGATAGTCATCGCAGGAATCAGAATTAGGCTATCTATTTGCTCGCACACGAACAGCTCCGTTTCATCTCTGAGACGCGTTCTGTCTTTGCGCTTGCCAAATTACGCTGAGTAAATAGCAAATCCGTCATGCCACGATCTCAACTGCTTTTTAAAAGGGAATGGAAGATGAGACTCTGATTGGTTTATTGCACGTTACGCCCAAAAAACACCCATTACTCAATAAGAGAATAGGGACAACCAGTTTAGACCTTGCGCCTGGGCGTGCCAACCGTTTTTTCCGTCAGTAAAATAGCAAAATTCAATTCAAGTTTATTTGTGGATTTGGACACGCCCTGAGTGCACCTGCGCCGGTGCGCTTTACACTTTACATTTAGATCGTTGAAATAAGGCCTACAGTTTTAAAAAAGGTATAATATATATTTTGAATAAATGCTGTTCTTTTGTACATAGTCTGGTCTTTAAATAATCCTCAGTATTTCACAACATGTATTAGGCAACACTAACATTGATAATAATAAGAAATGTTTCTTGACCAGCAAGTCAGCATACACTGAAGAATGAAGTAATAGCTGCTGAAATTCATTTTTTTTTTTTAAATGTAGAAAAAAGTATTTAAAATTAAAATCGTGTTTACTGTAAATAATTTTTTTTAATCAAATTCTGTATCGAGTTTAAAATCGAGTTTACTTCACTAACTCACTGCAAAGGTTCTTGAGCTCAGCTCACTGGAGTGTACAGAAAATTCAGTGTATAACAGCTTTAAATAATATAACCATCTAAAATGTAAATGTAGATTTTTCTGGTCCTGTTTAATTTATTATAATGTGTGCATAATGTGTTGTAATGTTTTGCTGTTCTCAAGTGTCTTTATTTGGAGGTTCATGTTTTTATGCAAGATGTACTTTGCTCTTAAGCAAGGTTGTTTTTGCGGAATCCTGCTCTTGAGTGAAGTGGACCCCGGGGCTCAAAATGATGAGAACAGAGTGCCAAAAACACTACAACATACTTGTGTGCCCACAGACACACCTACGCAGAATTTTACTTCCATGCATGCAAATACAGTCATTCTCCAATACACACATACACAAGTGCTGTGTGTCTGATAAGACTCATTGTCACTAATGGGCAATAATATTTAATGCTACTTTAGTAAAAGCACTCTCAGGACATATCTCTGAGATGAGAGATTCAACAGGATCAAAAAGAGAATAGAAGAAAGCCTTGAGCGTGTGTCTTTTTTTGACATTTTATTAGTATCCTACTACCTTGATACTATGACATTTTCTTCATTGAGTTTGAGAGCAAGTGGGCATCAGTGACTCACATATGCTTCTATGAACGGTGTCACAGATGATATGGACAATCTTTCAAATGGACATAACGGGAATGCTTTTAGAAGTGTAAGCCTTCTGTTTATATGTGTACTTCATCTACTTTCTTAACTATATATATTAAGTTTTTTCATCTTAAAAATACATAACTGATCTAACAGACACAGTGTTGGTATTATTTCATGATACTTCGCTTTTCTTTGTGTTTTTTTCTCTTTTTGCAGGTTCAATGATTACGTAATTGGATGGTTGACAAGTAACTGCCTTCATAAATTAATCACTGAAATCTTTTACTCAACCAATTCGTTCAAAAAGTTTATTAATTCAGGAACTAAACAGCTGACAGGCTGCATTCGAATCTTCAGTATTCATAAAAGAATAGGCAACAATTAGTATGCGAGTGCACTAATTCTCTAATTCTAACTAATTCGCGAGATTCAGACGAACATGTACTTACTTTGCGTTCTAATATGCGTACTTACCTACTATATAGTAGGACAAAAAAAAAAGAGTATGTTAAGGAATTTGATTCACTCAGGAACTAAACAGTTCATAGTTTATATGAATGTCTCACATGAATTATCTCTCAACCATTTTTGCTGGTGGATCAAAGACAACTGGTCACTTTGTGTCTGAAGTGTAATTTACTTAATATTTTACCATTTTGGCATATAGCCTATATGGGGATTAGCCTATAAACTTGGGATGTAACATTATAATACAATACAATACAATACATCTTTATTGTCAACCATGATTGAAATTTGTCTTTGACCACACCAGCAAAAAAAGCAGTTACAAACACATACTACAAAACACATAAATACCATTATACTGAATCACATACCTTTTTGATTAATAAATCCGATCACAGAAGATACACATCTTAAGGTGTAAACCTCACCCAACTTACTCTGTGGTCTCCCAATGATTTGACTAGCTGTATAAGTGACTCTTGCCAGATTATCTTTCTGCTTACAATTTAGATGCCCATACCATGACGCTAAATGATAGGTCAGCACACTCTCCACCAACGATTTGTAGGCAATCTCCAATATGTTTTGACTTACTCCAAACCCACTGATTCTCTGTATTAGGAATAGAAGTTGCATGCATTTTTTCAAATTATTATTAGTGTTATCCACAAAACTCAATTTATTATCTATATATGTGCCAAGATATTTAAAATGATCAACCACCTCAACAATCTTTGTTCTAATATGAAAAGTCAGATAGAAATTACACTTCCTTTCAATGCTACCCTCACTGAAATCTTTAAGTTCACTATAATAATTCAGTAATAAAGCAGTTCACTGAAGGGTTCTTCAAACTGATTGAAACTGGTAGCTCGTCTTTTTGAACTATTTATTGAAATGTGTAAGATATACGTGTGATTAAATAAAACAACATGATTCATGTGAATTGGTCTACACTTGCATTGGATTTTGTCGTGGTTGCATGCACTCTGTGAGTTTAGCTCTGTATAAAAACATTTCCTTGAATTATTTTGCAGTTCACTGTATTTTAGTGCATCAGAGTTAATAAGAACTCACATTCTCTCCTCAGGTCAAATCTGATTTATTTTGCCATGGTGCTGCCACGGAATATTCATCGCTGCAGAAGCATTTTAAGAATCACTGCATTGTACTTCTGAACCTCACTTTCTTAATATGAAAACAGCTTATTCTCACCCCTCAGCTTAACCAGTTTCAAGACCCTAAACATTTAGAGAATATTAACTTATGATAAAAAAGGTTGTAAAATCAAATGTGCCTTTTTGCAATCTACAAAGGCTCTTTTATGTACTATATAAACTGTAGACTCATCATCTGCATGCATAAACATGATTTCTCACATAAATACTCTATCTAGATTCAGGAAAATTTCAAGACACTGCATTTCTCTATACAGTATGATGATACGTTTTGCAAGGTCAGTGGTTGAGGTTGATTTCCTCTCTTCATTTCAGTCGAGGAGTCAGAGGTCTGTTGATGAGCATATGTGATTACATCAGGCTGGAGATGGAAGATGAAGTGCGAAAATGGAGCGACCTGTGGGAGTCTCACAGCCTGCAAAAAATCAATATTGCTTTCCTTGTGATCTTCTTTCTCTCAGCATCTGCGAGGTATGGATTCCCATCTCCGCTATGCATGGACTCTGCTATGTGTGCCTAGCGCTGATTAAATATCTGTGATATTTACCATTGTTTGATCATATATGTGAACTACAGAGCTAAACGAACAACTCAAACCAGCTTAAGCATGACTAGCTGAGCCTAATGGCTGATGCCCAGTCAGTAAATACCAGTTTCAGTGTGCTCAGTCAAATCTTACACCAATACAATCTCACAACATCTTATTCTCCCATCAGTCCCACAGCCTATGCACCAGTAGGTATATGTCCGAGCATTAGTCCAGTCAGGTAGAGCAAAAATGACATAGAGAGCATTGCTCAGTCATGAGGTATTGAGTGTGTCTCATTACGCCACTGCTCGGTGCCTCCACAGGTTCTGCCGATAAGGACCGTCCCCCCTGCATGTCCATGCCTGGATGGAGTAATTGGACCGTTGAGGTAAAATGGCCACACAGACTCCAGGAACAGAGAATTAACTGCATATTGACAGTGTTAAACTTGGCAGCCTCCCAGGGCTGAATGTTGATTTTTGAACTGCTGTTTTGCCAGAGTGAGAAACTAACATTAGGGAGCAGTGAACTCAGGCAATAATAAGTGCAGTATTTTTGTCATCTGACAAGGTTAGAGAGTTCTTTCATCGCAAAATCCATCAGCTTCATTATTTTGGGGAGTTTGTAAAGAGATGCTGGCCAGTGAGAGACAGAGCTGTGTAAAAGGCTGATACGACTTGAAATAAAACAAGGCCTTAAATATAAAGAATGCTTTTATGCGTTTCATTTAAACTGCTGCCAGGAAAGCAAGAATGAAAGGAACACAGAGACTGCCAGCATTATCCTTGTTAGTGGCTGCAGATAGAATGTTTTACGAGACAAAGGATCCATACTCTGCTGGAGAAATTAATGACTTTCTTTGAAAAGAGGGTCTCGGTGTTGTTATGGAAACCTCCTCTCAATAGATGCTAATAAGCTCAAGTCAAAGCGAAAGAAGCAATTTTGAACGTGGAAATAAAACTTGAGCCTGACTTCAATGCAGTGTGTCTGTAACAGGATGTTGCAGGACATGATTACTGCTGCTTGGCAAGGCAACAATCACAAGTACTGTTTGTCTTCATTTTGGCTCACATCTCGTCCTGAACATGTATGAACTATGCAATAAATCTTGTGGCCTGTTGATAAGATGACTGTATTAGTCTTCTAATTGCTCAGACATGCTGGGCGAGAGAAACAGATGACAGAAAGTCTCCTAGAATTGCTTGCTTATCAGAATATCACAGACACTTGTGGCAACCAAATAAAAAAACTCCAGAACAACCAAGCAACTAAACAGTGACACTAAAAACTACTCAGCACAGCTTAGCAACTGCATAGCAACGGCTTGGCAAACACCCAAAACAGCAACCAGCAATGCATAGGGTCTGTAAAAATACGTTTGCAGTGATAAAAAGTGTTAGGTTTTATTCACAGTGAAGGGGTGAGTCCTGTGATCCTAGGAGCTAGGAAATGCATCTCTCACATGGTCGGTCATGTTAAAAATTTATATTTAAGTCAGAAATATGAAAATAATATTATTCACCCATTCAGGTTTGCTCAGTTTTCGTGTCAACTGTCTATGCACACCTTGGTAATAGAATCGCCAACATTGGCAATTACATTTCTTTTTATTTACGCGCAATATTATAATATTTGTAATATTATAGAAATGTAATGGTCCATTTCTAAAGTTTACATTATTTTATTCTCTCTTTTTTTCATCTTAACAGCTTCTACTTGCTGTAGTGGAATGGTGATGTAATATTGTAAACAATTTTCACCATTTCAGTAAATTTCCATATTTTAAATGCATGCACATACAGTGCTTGCAGTGGACAAAACGGACTTACAAAACAACATTTGAATTGATTCCTTTTTGTTAAGAGAGATGTGGATTCAGGCAGCAATTCAATTACCACATAGCCTTGGTTTTTCTCAGTGACTAGCCCTGGATTCAGGCAGCAGAGACTTACCCCTGTAAATGTTGAACTTACCTTACATCCCCATAAGAAACAATTAATGTCCAAATTAGCCATTGGATATTATTTTGAAGTCAAAAAACTGTTCGATGTGACTGAAGTTGAATCTGTTGACCCTCAAAGAAGGTGAATAGTGGAGCAGTAAACGCTAGTGATCATGGCAGAGTCCCAGCCCGCTCTTGACTATGGGAAAATGGGTCTTATGCATATGCATGAGATCGGACCTCAGGTGAGGAGAGCTGTGACCCAATTGCAGACATCATCAGTAATGATGAAGTTCACATATGCAGAACTCACCTGAGAACCAAGTATCTTTAGGCTCAGAATGTGCATCTATAGTTTTTTATTGCAGTTTTTATGAAAAGTTGTCTATTTGATCCGTCTGTAGCATTGTTGGTCCCCCCTATTATCCGTGTACTTTAACTTTTGCACACGGATATGTTGTTAAGAGAATCATTTCCTGTAATCATTGTTGGAAATGACATTCCAGCCAAAGGCTGTAGATGTTTGTTGGTTATGACTGCTGTTTATATTTTGGTTTGTAATAGACACTATTTTTCTCATGAAGCACATCATCCATGGGTCTGCTGGCCCTGGGCTCTCAGGTATTAGAGCACAAATATCCAACACACTGGCTCAGTTCAGAATTTCATGTCTATCCTGTTTTTCTGGTATTGCAGAGTACCTGTAACCTTTAACATCTCCTGAGACTAAATGTCAACTCTATATGGTATGAACAACCCAGATTCCACTCCTGAAAACTGCCCACACAAAGGAAGAATGGAAACATGCCAGTTATGTCTTACAAATTCAGATTGCATCTTCAGCAAAAAGACATGCATTGCTTAGCAATACCAATTATTTCAACGGCACCTCCTAAAATGGTGCTTTTCTGAAGATTATGCTGAAAAACCCCATTGCCATGAGACCTATGGTTATTCATGCAGTCTACGGATTCAAGTTAATTACACACTAATCAGATGAAATTAATTGCATTTACTATGCAATTTGAGCAAATGAATTGTAATTATTTCCCTCTTTTGTTTTGTCAGAATAACTTGGGCCGGTACATTTAGACCTCTCAGCATTTTCAAGTAAAATCACCTTACAGAGGCACTGAAGATCAGCATAAAATTAATTAGCCAAATCATGGACCATATGTTCATTAAACTGTGTTGATTTAAAGTGTATAAATACTGCATTTGTCTTTGTTTAATTGTGTGAATGAAATGCATGTTTAATCTTATTATGAGCCTATGCACAAGGAAAATTCTACATTCTACAAAATTTATATTCATATTTAAATAATAATTGAAATTATTATTCGACTGGAGTTATTATTGTGATATTTACCATATTTTATAATAAAAATGCATATAAAATATTCATAAAATGAATTGTATATTTTAATTTTAAATTAAAATACAATATATTTAAATTATAAATATATTTATATAATTATAATAATTGTTAGAATGTTTATATATTTATATAAAATGTTTCTAACTTTTACTCATACACACACACACACAAACACACACACACACACTATTTTTTATTTTTATTTTTTTTATTAAACTAATGTCATCTAAAAGCACAACTTAACACCTTTACGTAATGTTAAACAAATAAGTACTTTATATACCATAAAAGGTGGAATTCAAAAGCTACGCATGGTATGTATGTGTGCAAAATGCATATACATATGCATGCACATCAGTTACCAGCTTTAATTACAATGAAAGCATAAAATGAGGAAATAACTGAAAATCAACTTATTTTACTGTGTGTGTCTGTGGTTATGGACATACACATTACACAGGTGTGTGCACGTATTTTTGTGAGTACAAGTGTGTGTTCATCATGCGTCAGTTCCCCAACACTGCATGTGGAAGAGGGTGAATCGCAGATGTAGCAGACCAGTGGTCAGAATCACAGCCTGCATCTGCAGCCCAAGGCTGATTGATGCGTCTCTAAATGAGCCCCAACAATAACGAGTGTCTGTGTCAGCTCCTGCTTGCTTAAGCTTCTTTAGTCTTAAAACCAAGTGTCCAAAAGCACACCTACTCAGACTGAAAGCGCTCAGATGGTGGTAGGCGCTTTTGTGCTCACAGTATCAACAAGCATTTTCTGAGCAATTCATCAATGGAAAAGAAAGAAACCACTGCTCCCACAACTGCTCTCCTTGCGTACATCATGAAGTGATATAATCTCAATGCATTATGTCTTTTCCAGCTTCAAATTACAAGGTTTATTTTGCAGGCTGTCAGTTCATTGCGTCATTCAGTTTTATTGCTGTTCAAGGTTAAAAGGGAAGTTAAAGATTAGTTCACCAGAAACAAAATTTCTGTCATCAATTTGACCAACTCTCGTATCATCCCATAAAGCAAATCTATTTATTTTTTCCTAGCCAAAACATATTTTAAATATACTGTATGTTTAGAAGATGTGAAGCTTGTTTCAACCTCCATAAACCGAGTTATATTTCAGAATGTATTTCAAGGGCAAGAAAATAAATTTCCAGTCTTACCGTAGCCTACAGTTTGGATACATGCAAATGTGGATTGAATGGGATACTCAAACTAAATTTACAACAATTTATTTATGCTGATTTAATAATGATACTTTTTTTTTTTAAATATTACAATTTTGGGGATTATTGTAATGTATATGTATCTTGCTGATTTTGGTTGAAATGTGTTATAGACAACAAACAAGGTTTTTCTTCAGATGTGACGAATGTTTTATGTTAGATTGAAATATGTGTAGGGCAAATATACATTTTGGATGTTTTTTTTTTTATACATACATACATAAATAGGTAGAAAATATGTTTGCATACATATATTTGTAAACATTTTAGCAACAAAAAAAAATATTTTTTTATGTAGTTAATATTAATATATTTAAATATACAAAAAATATACAATTCAATTAAATTATTACTTATATATTTACATATAGTTTAATATATTTATGAATATTGAATATATTCCACCTTCTTTGGAAAACAAAACTGAAATAAAAAATAAAATAAAACAAACAAACAAACAAAACTATGGTACTTGTTCTTTTCCATGCAATTACAATCAATGAAGACGAAAGGACACAAAAGCACCAGAAGAAAATCCTAAAAACTTTTTCATAAATTGCTATATATTCCAACCAAGTGAAACAGATCATTACAACTCTTCCTTTGAAAGTATTTTTAGTCATGTTTTTTTTTTTTTTTTTACTTTTAATTTATTATTTAACCCCATTCTTATTGTTCACGTGGTGAAATGTCTCTTTAATTGTTTTTAACTGCAGTTAGGATTGGTTGCCATCTGCTGAGCTTTGATGTTTGTGTATCTTGAGTGCTTCAGATGTCAGTGTTCAGAATTCAGTGAAGAGCCCAAGAGACAATGATGCAACGCAGAGGACAACTCGTAGGCAAGGATGTCTGCTTGATGTTTTCTCAACTTTTTTGATTGCGAGTGTTTGTGCAATCATTTGAGCGCAGATGCAGTCCTCATTTCTAAGCCAAAGCAAGTGTGTGTTTGACTTGGTAATCATCGAGCATTGCACCAGGGGAGCGTGTGTGCACAGATGACATGGCCTAGATTTCCTCCAAAACATCCCGGGGCAACCAGATGATCAAATGTACCACGTGGCATCACCTCAAACAGCTGACCCACAACTCCAGCGCGTCCTTCAAATGCGGCGCAAGCATCTCCATCCCTCTCTGCTGACCAAGATCTGACAGCTGTTGTTTTCTTAGCATTTTGGGATTTGGGACTGCTTGGACCTTCCTTTGTTCACACATCAGTCACTGCATTTTTCAGGCGTCTGGATCACATTGTGCTGGTATGCAAGTTGTCAGTCTGATTTTCACTCAGTGAATGTGCAACATGAATAAGAATATAGATGCACAACGAGCAGTGGAATAAAAAACGTACCAGTTTCCTAACTTTTTTCAAGCATCTCCCAAACTTTTAATAAAAGAAACAACCCGAAAACAATCTTTCTGTTCACAATTCCATAAATGGATTTCTGCATTGATGCTAAAAGTGAAATATGACGCGTATAAAATGCATTTTCTGCTGTCATCCATTGCATCGTTTAAAACAACAGCAGAAAATAGTCGTAGGTTTTCATTTCTAAGGATTATACTGTATTTACTGGCAAAAGTATAGTTTGAGTAACTAGTAGAAATACAGGTAGGTGGGGCTTTTTAAAGGATGCATTTTACTTTTGTGATCGGAGAAAGGACAAACAAGTAGCACTAGACACTGCTCAAAACTCTTTTTGGGTTTGAATCATCTTCAGTATGATGAGACCTTAAAAGACTACTTTTGGAGTTGCATTATAAACAAATAGATTTTCACACCATCTGGACTACGTAATAATAACATTTTAATTCTGCATTGTGGTTTTGATATGCAAGGAGATCATTTACATTTTGCTTACAAAAGACTAATTCAGCTCTTACCCTCATTCCCCAACAGTATGTCCACATTTTATCAAAACAAATGCACTTTTCCAATATTTCTTCTTCTTTTTTCTTCCATTGGGATGCTTTCATTGTTTCAGCCTTTTATGCAGTTTAATATCTGAGCAGTCCTGAAGTGTTCTCAGCTACAGCTGGGCTTTAATCAATACTAAATGCTGTTTCAAACTATCATTTATGTTAAGTTAAGAGGAATACCAAAAGTTATGAATAATTCAGGTGTTTTGACTCTAATGGCGTATTGGCTATAATCAGCACAGACACCGTCTTAACAGACTTTCCCCTTGATGAATAAAAGATGCGGGGCAGGACTGAGACGCTGCTGGCTTCTAGCTCCCATGGACTTCGGTCTGTGTTTTTGTGGTTGAAATGTGTTTTGGGCCCTGAGGATACTGGAGCTGGTGAAAAACATATCAGAGAGAGACATAAAGATAAAGACACACAGTGACCTCTGCATGGATGAATGAACGTGAGTTCAGAGAGCACACTTTTCTATTCATACCAATACAAACTCAACATATACACACGCAACTAGTCTTGACACTTGTGACCGAGCATACTGAAGACATGCCAAAAAGTACAATAATTCAAACTGGCAGGAAAGTACAGCAAATATGATTTAAATTTTTTACCCATCGTGCTTCACATTACAAAGAATTTGCCCTTTTATAGCTTCAATGAGTTCTTATATTTTAAGTATTAACTTTTTCTCAGATGTTTCTCCTACGGCAGCTTAATAAATAAAATAAACAGCACACAAAGCAGAAGACACATCAACATGAAGTAAAGAGCAAGGGCCTCGCTTATAAAGTGTGTTGTGTACGCTCAGATTGGATCTTAAAGTGTGTGTACGCTTAAATCCTCACCAACACTCCTACTTTTAAAAACTGCCTTTGACGTGGAAAGTGCTTAGCGTCATGTCAGTGCTAAGCTTTTTACCTTTTCTTGTCAGAGTACTGCAGGCTTTTAATAATGTAAGCTGTTCTTGCAGTTTGCTATTCTAAATTAAAGGGTTTGGACAATGGCTGGTGATATATATGTCTGTGCGTGTGTGTGTGTGTGTGTGCGTGTGTGTGTGTGTGTGTGTTTATATATATATATATATATATATATATATATATATATATATATATATATATACTTGTATATAATTACATTTTGAGTAAAAATGTGCTTTCTTTACCAATAAAGTGGCTAGATGATAACCAATATTTTCCAATATTAGTTTCAAACTTTCACATAGCATATTTAGGTTATAATAACATTAAAAATTCAAATCCAGGTTTAGATTTTCAAGGATTTATTTTAAAAAATAAAACGCAATAAAACGCCAAAATGCAATAAATCCATGATACTTTTTTTTTCTTCTCAAAATACAATAAATCCTTTGAATTAATATCAAAGTTTTTTTTTTATTATTATTAAAATGGATGAAAATACATAACATAGTAAGTTGATCCACTTATGGAACTTGGTCAGCACCAATCATATTATATCATAATTATTACTTATATACAGGCACTGGACTACATCCATTGGTCATCGCTTCCTAAATGAATTCAACAGGTCATCTTGTAAATGCTATAGATGAATTACAACAACTAAATAACATGTCATCATGGACAAGAACATGAACAATATCCCATTAGACCCACAGAAATTCCAATTCCATTATATTTTCCTTAAATTCAACTTCCAAAAGTGCATTCATCTTTGTCATGTTATGTTCATTTAGTCGACTAGTGCTATGTGCTGTATCATAAATGGGATTAATAAAAACACTAACAAAGACAAGCTACGCAATGTTGCGTTCATAATCGAATGCGATTCATCTAATGAACGCGATATAGTGGAGCTTGTCAGTGATCTACAGCTCTGTGTATTAAATGCATCTGAATAATTTCTATCTGAAAGCACATGATCGAAATGTACCGGTACTATTAATCACAGAACCGGCTTTACTGTCTAGATAACATGGCAATCACATGCGATTTATCGAGCAGCCCTTGTTTGTTGAACAGAAAGTACAAAGTAGATGAGGAAAACTAGGATCCCGGGTTTATGCAAAGCACCGCAATTACTGTCTAGAGTGTGTGGAATGGTGCGCTGTGATTGGTTGAGCAGATATATCAAATTCAGAAAAAAAAAGGAGACTGGCGTTTGTCACGGTTTAGAAAAAAAGGAAAAAACATGAAAACTTTTTATTCATGAAAGAATCCTTAAAAAAGCATTTTCAAAACAAAAAGAAAAAATATATATTTAAACATTAGTTTATATAGTAATAACATTTTGGAAGATTACTGGGGTTTTTTTTCATCAAATAAATGCAGCCTTGGTGAGCATAAAAAATAAAACATTAAAAGTCTTACTGATCCAAACTTTTGCCCAGTAGTGTGTATATATTAGTTTTTAAGCAAAAGACTCATGATAACGGACCAGGAGAAACGTCTGTGATCTATATTTATAAATTCTCTCTGTAGGTTTTTCAGGACTAGCTGGTTGTGTCTCATTTTAACCCATGTGAATGTCCTGCAGATATTAGTTTTCTCATAGCAACTCCCACCAACTTGTTTACCTTCCCTTAAATCCCTGTCATACACTAACGTCGCATCAGATCCTCTGCATTTGCCTGATTTTTGGCGCGACTGTTTTCACAAGGTTACATAAATACACATGAACTCATGCGCATGCAGTCAGCGACTCTCCACCAGTGTAAATCTGGTCATGTTCTGCTAGTAGCTCTGTCCTTATTTCAGGAGCTGTAAGCCCAGGAGATGATGCAGATTTTGCTTCAGTGTCACTGACTCTAATGCTGCAGTTGTGATTGGTGTACTGAGCCTCACGCAGCAGTGATCAAGAGCAGGGACCCCAGTGCCCCCGTCTCATTTTTTTTCTCCTCTGAAAAGCGAGACTCACTTCACAGAGCCTCTAATTAGTGAAGATGAAAAGCTGCATTAGCAATGTTAATGAAGTTTGTGTTTGAAAGTACATCCGGTGAAGGACTGCAGTCCTGTCCTGAAGGGTTTGCCTCACAGACCAGCAGGAACTGTGATTTTATTCAGACCGAACCGCATTTTCATGTTTACCAAAGAGGTGCAGGAGTCTGAGGTTTATTCAGATTTGGAAAAATCTATTTTTCAGAATGATAGACCTAATGTGGTGGATGTGCTGGGGTGAATTTTAAAAGGACAATCAATGCATATTTGAAATGCCTGTTTGCAGAACAAAACCCTGAAAAATTGAGTCATGTGTCTTTTGAACCTTTGCAATACAGCAAAAGCTATTTTCATTCAAGTCTAACAATTTACCAGTATATATACATAAATCAAAGGAGAACGTTTTTTTAGACTTATATCGCTTATATAACCACTTTGCATTACACACCTGAGAACAAAAGCAGTCAAGGTTAAAGCAACTGCAAAAATCATTGTAGATTACAAAACAACAAACCAACCAATATACATATGCTTGATGATAACTGCAAACCTGATGAAAGATAGCATTCGATTTGTTTGGCCACAGGGCTATCAATCAAGTGAAATATTGAATCACTCAAAGTTTATTTTGGCGGCAAAGACTTGCTGATTGCATGACTGTACATTATGTGGCTACTCAAAAATAAATACTTCAGTGTTTTATTTTATTGTATATTTTCTTAAAGATTTCCACAAAAAAAAGTACACATATACAAATAGCCAGCATAACAAACGGAATACTGCAACAATATAACAGCAATTTTAAAGGATTATTTCCCCATTAAAGTCCACTATATGGAGAAAAATCCTGGAATGTTTTTCTCAAAAACCTTCATTTCTTTTCGACAGAAGACAGACAGACAAAAACATCTTGGATGACATGGGGATGAGTAAATTATCAGGATTTCTTTTTTTTATTCTGGAAGTGACCTAATCCTTTAATACTGAATTTTTTTTTTTTTCCACCATCGATAATTGGGGTAAAATGGCAAACTGATTGCACAAATTGCCTTTACATGAAATACAAAATGTTAAAATAATGGCAGTTTTAGATTAGCAGGCCAATATACATTGTTGCCATAAACATCAGTGAATATTATGTGGATGATAGCCTGGCTAAAAAAAAAAAAAAAACATCACATAAGAAAAAAAGGCTTTATAAGTGAGTATATTGTTTTATTTTCACATATTTGAAGAAAAAGGCTATCTCTGTCTGGAAAGCCATTCACAAAGAACATGTTTAACGTTAATTAACAAAGCTAACATGATACATTGGCAGCCCCTTTGAAAATGATACCTGTTGCTCTTCAAATTGAATCCAGTTGTTCTTTACTGCAACATTTTCAAGTTCCTTGCACAGTTATAAGAACATCTCTTTTCATTACCCGGAATACTTTAGTCTGTCATGTTTTCAATACTATAATACTGTACAGCATGAGGAGCATCAAAAAAAAGTTTCCTAAAAAACATGACAGATTTTGATCAAGGACATTTTGCTATTCTGTTCTGCTTTTGTCCATGCAGAGAAAAGAAATGTACTACCCAAGAGTGAGAAGATATTAAGAGGCCGTCCACAAAGCTGGCGCCTTTGTTTTCCATCTGCGATCAATGTACCAAGATTGTAGTCACACCATCCCAGTCCTTGTGCCGCAGATGTCACGGGTTCGACTGTAATCCCATTTCTTGAAAGAGGGATTTCTCACCCATCAAATTACTGTTCCCCGGCACGCTTTCCCCTCTGAATGCATCCAATCAGAAAAGATCTCTCTGACCTGCTGACAGAATATCGTGGCCTTCACTGTAGGAAGTTCTGGCCTTTAGAAAGAGAATATGTCTTCTGGAAAATACAACTGCAATCACGCTGAAGTAAATATTCTGTTCCACTCTGCAAGAAACAGGATTCAATGTAGAGGACCTTAAACCACTTTTTAAAATAAAACATTATTAACATTATTATTATCATTGTTATACATTTTAATTATAACACATAACTTTCATTATTTTTGTGCTCTTATTTATTTACAAAATAGCTTTTATTATTGATTTTTTTTTTACAAACTTTATCCAATTTATTATTTTATCCTTCATCCTGAAAAAAGTTTTCAACACTGAAAATAATGAGAACCATTATTAATATTTAAGCACCGATAATAATCGATAATAACTGAGCACCAAATCAGTAGTAGCATATTAGATATATTATGTGAGTCTGAGATTGGAGTTAATGCTACTTAAAATTCAGTTTTGCCATCATTTTAATATTTAAATTGTAAAATATATTAAAATAAAGCCCCTTTATTTAAACTGTACCAAGTGTATTCAGCTTTGTTGAGCATAATCAATGTAGACTTACGTGGCATTACGGACATATTCTGTTGTCTTGGGCTAGTCAGCTACCACCAGAAAACCCTTGTGTGTTTGCAAGTTTTGCCCAGACAAGCACCATTTTCTTTAAAAAATGCATAAAATCAATTCCACTCTATTTTTTTCGAGGGTATTGTACCCTCAGGAGCCATCTCTGTCAACAGAACAACTGCATCCAACCAGAGAAAAGCCAAAGCCTGCCAGTAGCACAACATATCAAAGGCTGACTAATTTAATCCCTAAACCTATTGTGTTTAGACTGGCAGCAGTCACACAAGGATTAGCATGTCATTGTTCCCCGATCTGTTCCATTATCTGCTTCTGTTGTTCTCCTGCATAATCCATAATAAGCCTGGCTTTACATTAATTACCTTACAGTGATCTGTAGACTCCTTAAATTACATTTTAAAAACAGAATCATGAACTTAATGTATTTTTTTTTCTCAGTTATGAATTTGTTTCTTCATTTCTTTCTATTTCATTTGAAATACTATATATTAATAAGCCCAAACTGCTCTGAATACTGATGTGATATGTCAATTGCTGTGTAATATGGACCATTTAATGGTATCTTAATCCTGTAGCTCCTTCATCTATAAATCATAAAGG